>NC_081414.1:27355752-27655931 GCF_030272615.1 Cryptomeria japonica
GGGAAAAGCGATCCACGTGATCATGTCTGGGAATTTTGTACCATGAGCCTGGAATTTTCCCATGATGACACTTATTTAATGAGGTTATTCCCAAGAAGCTTGGGAGGGCAAACAATGGAATGGTTATCCAAAATCACACCTCTTGTTAGATCCTTTGATGAATTAGTCAACAAATTTATCACTCAATATTCCTACAACATTCAACATGACATCACCATGCTAGATGTCTGCAATACCAAACAGAAGAACAATGAAACATTCATGGTATTCCTTCAACGTTGGCGATGAATGGTCTCGAGATATCCTCGAGATGTGCCTGAAAAGGAAAAGATGGAAATTTTCATCGACAATTTGAATAGAGAGATGAGTTACATACTCAAACTCCAATGCATACCATCTTTTGCCAAATTGATTGAAAATGGCTTCCAAGTAGAGGAGGCATGTGTCAAGAAAGGAACATTGAAATTCTTCAAAGAAGGAACAAATTCATCCAACTCTCATTACAATAACCAAAACAACAATAACTTAGACAAATCTAGGTTCTAGACCAGAAACAAAAATACTGGAAATGAAGGAGGAAATGAAACTAATGATGTGAAGTCCAAACAACCAATGTTAGCTTTATTAGGAACCTTAGTCTACCAAGAATCAAAAGGGTGCTAACCAAGGTACTAAAACTTATGCACCAACTACCAATCAAGATCATCTTAACACAAACAACACCAACAATGCCCAAGGCAATAACACCAATTGAGGACCTAATACAAACTCACGAGGTAACACCAACAACTTTCCAAAACGGGTCTACACACCATTAGGGAAATCATTGGAGTCCACATTCAGAGAACTCTTGGCAAACAAAATTATCTCCTTACTAGCAATCAGCAACTTTGAACCACAAATCAAACCACCTTGGTGGAATGACTCACACTTTTGTGATTTTCATAGAAACAAAGGACATCAAACAAATGATTGCATGAGACTGAAAAACATTGTTCAAGACATGATTGATAGAGGCAATTTAACATTTGATGGTCTCAAAACAAATGGTGACCATGGCACCTTTAAGAATCCTCTTTCAAACTACAACAAGGATGGAGCTTCAACCTCAAATGATACACGTGGAGCTCGTATCAATCACATATACAATAACACCATCAATCATATATCAACCGATGACAATCAAGCAAATGTCATTACAATCAAGGAAAAACGTGAACATGAATCAATCAATGTAACCACCAGAGCTCAAAAATATGTCTTGAAGGGGCATACGTCAGTGGCAAACACCATACTCAAGATTCAATATGACCTGGTCAGTCAACTGCGCAAAACTCCTGCTCAAATATCTATACTTGAGTT
Source organism: Cryptomeria japonica (assembly GCF_030272615.1). Lineage (NCBI taxonomy): Eukaryota > Viridiplantae > Streptophyta > Pinopsida > Cupressales > Cupressaceae > Cryptomeria > Cryptomeria japonica. Next base: position 27,357,115 of record NC_081414.1, read on the forward strand.
GCTGAAAATTTCACCAAAACACAAGGACATCTTGGAACAAGCACTATTGGAAACAAATGTACCCCAGGATCTGGATACTAACAAATTCCAAGCCATGGTGGCTCACATGGCAGGGCCTCATAATCTCACATTTTCTAAACAGGATAATATTTTATTGAGCCATCCACACAATACTCCACTCTGCATTGAAGTCTTGGTCTACAAGCATCAAGTCAAAAGAGTATTAATAGATGGAGGAGCTGGACTCAATATTTGTACCTTAAAATTTATCTGTGCATTAGGCTTCTCTGAGTAGTCTATTGATCCACGCAAAAAGATCACTATCAAAGCATATGATGATGAAGAAAGATCATCCAAAGGAACAGTGGTGTTGCCAATTCAAGAGGGACCAATACAAAAGGACACTATGTGCCAAGTCTTAGACATAGACCTCACATATAATATCTTACTAGGTCGACCTTGGATACATGAAATGCAAGCAGTACCCTCAACTTATCACCAATGTGTTAAGTTCCCATACAATGGACAAGAAATTTCTATATCAAGAGATCTTAACCCTTTTCAACATTGTAATGCTATGGGGGCAGCCCAAGACAGTTTGGTTCCACATAACAGAGAAAAACAAATTTCCTCAGCACTAGAGCACCAGATCTTCAGTAAGAAAAGCCTAAATCTCTATCTATGGATTTCAAATAGAAAATGAAAATCAAAGAACAAGGCATGGGAGAATACTCTTTGGAACCCTTGTGTTTAACCAGCTTACTAGCATTGCCTAAATCTCATGGGTTACCTTCAATATCAACACATCAAGCAACACAAACCATCACCAAGTTTGATGGAAAATTTATTCAACTAGGCACACTAGCACATAAATCAAAAGAAAAGGACATCCTTAGTTGGCTATACAAGGATGACGAAGAAGACAGAGCAGCTACTATGGAAGTAGCTATACCAACACAGTTGTATGGAAAAGGCTACTTGATCATGCAACAAATGGGATACAATGGAAAAGGACCTATCGGGAAGCATCAAGAAGGTGTCACAGAACCATTAGATCCTCCTTCATAGTTTTCTAAAGACAAAATGGGATTGGGCTATGAACACACTCTACCCCCAAAGAAGACACCAAATAAATATCAAAAAAACTCAGTAGAAGGCAAAGAAGAAATACAAGGAAGACTCATGGAAGGAGGCACTATTTGAATCAACATAAACAATATGAAAGGAATGTGAATACCAGGAAAAAGAGAAACAACATGAGGAGTCATCCATTCAAATAGAAGAAACACCTTGTGCAGAAGTACATCATGTTCAGGAACCTGTTTCAAACAAAGAAGAATCAACCCCGAACAACATCACTACTCCCCAAAGAGAGACAGTAAATGAGCAGATGCAAAGAGTAGAAGCAGGATCTAATACAAAATCAGAGAAAACTATCAGACTAGTATCAATCATCAAGGACCTGTTTTCACCCTACAACATACCAGTCCACAATAGTGAAAGAATCTGGGATAATACCTCGGAGACTGATTCAGATGAATATGAATGGGGTAGTTGTTCCAATGTTACTGAACATATTGCTGAAAACACTAGTCATACACCTCTTTCTCAAGAAGAACAAGGCACAGAACCTAGACTACTTGAATGTGGTCCACAGAATATCTATGACGCCAAGGAAAGTGAGCAGTGACATTACGAGAAAGTTTACACGGAAGATGATACCATTGAAGACCTCGACAAAATCATTAACTTATTTAATATCCCAACCAACCTTGATGATACCTCCATCCTAACACTTACAACGGCTAAACTCGACCCACCCAATGACTCTTTATCACTTATCTTTCCTGACCTCATATACTGGGATGAACCTAAAAATCATGGCATACCAATTTCCCCAAATGATGATTCCATTGTCCATTACTTGTGTACCCAACCCAGAAATAGACTCTACCAGTGAACAAAGTAACGACATCTGCAATCAGGGGAGTGCCAAGTTTCTTAGTCACAAAAATGAATGAAATAAAGGATCTATTGTTGAAAACCAGTCAATGACAGCACTAGATCACAAAAAAGTAAAAATAAAGGATGCATCTGCAGGTGAAAACCTTTTTGAGGCACCTAAAGATGAGAGACTTGACACTCTTCCTGGACATTATCAAGAGCGAACACCCATATTGATTGAGCCCACTCAATCAATCAACATTGATACAATAGAAGCAGCCAAAAACATACACCTAGTAGAATCTTTGAGAGAGGAAGAAAAATCAGAGTTTGTCCAATTTTGCAAAGAAAAGAAAATCAATTTTGCTTGGTCATATGCAAATATGCCTAGGATTGATCCACAATTAATCATGCATCACTTGTCCATTGCTCTAGGAGCTAAGCTAGTTAACTAAAAATTGAGAAAGATGAATCTACATGTAGCACTCATGGTCAAAGCTGAGCTAAAGAAACTATTAGACGTCGGATTTATTTGACCTATCGACTATGCTGAATGGATTTCCAACATTGTGCCAATTTCAAAACCAGATGGCAACATCAGGATATGTACCGATTTTAGAGATGTCAATAAAGCCTGTCCAAAGGATGACTTTCCTTTGCCCAGTATCGACATAATTGTAGACCTCACAGCAGGCCATGCAATGCTATCACTAATGGACGGTTTTTCTAGCTATAATCAAATCAAGATAGCTCCAAAGGATCAAGATAAAACATTGTTTACCTATCCCCGGGGGACATACTGTTGGAATGTCATGCCTTTTGGCTTAAAGAATGTTGAGGCAACTTATCAACGAGCAATGATAACCATCTTTCATGACATGATGCATAACTTCATGGAGGACTATGTAGATGATTTACTAGCTAAATCATTTACCCATGTAGAACATCTAGGCATCTTAGAAAAGATTTTTGACAGATTGGAAAAATTTCAAGTCAGGCTCAACCCTAAGAAATGTATCTTTGGGGTTACATCAGGCAAATTATTAGGCTACATAGTCTCATAAAAGGGCATTAAAGTAGATCCAGCAAAGGTACAAGCCATCATGGAGATGCCACCACCTAAGAACATCAGTCAACTCAGATCCTTGCAAGGACGGCTCCAGTCAATCAGGTGATTTATCGCTCAACTAGCAGATAAAAGTCTACCATTCAATCATTTGCTACATAAGAATGTACCCTTCAGATGGGAAGCCAAATATGCAAAACCATTCTATCAAATCAAGCAATATCTAATGAACCCACCAGTTCTAGTACTAGCAATAGCAAGGAAGCCACTTATTCTCTACATATCAACAACATAGGCACTATTAGCATAAGAAAATCAAGAAGGCAAGGAACGAGCTATCTATTACATTAGTAGAACTTTGAATGGATATGAGCTCAATTATACATTCATTGAGAAGGTTTGTTTAACAGTAGTATTTGTTTCTCAAAAGTTCCGACACTACATGCTAGCTCACACAATCAAGCTAGTAGCAAAAATTGATCCTCTAAAATACTTGCTTAGCAAAGCAGCTCTCACAGGCAGATTGGCTAAATGGGTAATGATTCTCAGCGAATTTCATATCCACTACACAAAGTGACGAGCTCTCAAAGGACATGTAATTGTAGATCAATTAGCCGATGCACCACTACCAGATAAACAACCAATGGAGATTGAATTTCTCAATAGGGATGTTCTTACCATTAACACCAAGCAATGGACCCTATACTTTAATGGTTCCTACACTCAACATGGCTCAGGTGCTGGCATTTTGTTCATCACCCCTGACGGACACACCATACCAAGATCATATAGGCTCATGTTTCCATGCACAAATAACATTGTTGAGTATGAGGCACTGGTTACAGGGATTAAAATAGCTGTGGAATGGAGAATCACAGAATTGAAAGTATATGGAGATTCACAACTAGTCATAAATTAGATCAACAATGACTATCAGATGAAAGATGACAAACTGCTACCATACAAACGAATGGTGGATGATTTCAAACAAAATTTTGTACACATCACCTTCAACCAAATACCCAAGTTAGACAACAAAGCAACCAATGTAATGGCTACTATCACTTCACTGCTACAAATTCCAGAACAACAAAGTCATTACGAGTTTCTGGTAGATCAACTATTTTCCCCCGCCTATGACAATTCTGCATCCCATGTTATCTATGTCGTAACTGGTGCAAACTCTCTGTTATATAGAACAATATACGACTATCTTAAACCAATACCCTACCCATTGACCTATCTCAAAATCAAAATGTTACTTTATTTGGCAAGCTGCCCATTATGCCCTCACTGTTGATACTCTTTACCGTCGAGGTCTAAATGGTACTCTTCTTTGTTGCCTTGATCGTAATGAATCTGACTCTGCTTTACAAGAGCTTCACAAAGGTATTTGTGGCACACATTCCAGTGGTCCTACTCTTGCTAAAAAACTTCTAAGAATGGGATATTACTGGCTAACAATGGAAAATGATTCTTATCATTTTGTAAAGAAATGTCCTAAATGCCAAATCCATGGCAATCTTATACATGCACCAGCACAGAAATTGCAGCCATTCACAACATCCTGGCCTTTTTGCTAGTGGGGACTGGACTTAGTAGGAAAAATACACCCTTCATCTTCAAATAGACACAAGTTAATTATCACTGCAATAGAATACTTTACCAAATGGATTGAAGTGGTCCCCATGACCACAGTGATTGGAAAACAAATTGCCTCTTTTATTCTTAATTATTTGATCTGTAGATATGGCATTCCAAGTTCCATCATCATAGATAATGGATGACCTTTCAAAAACTAGGATCTGAGAGAACTATGTGAACGATTCAAAATCCAACATCATTTCTCTACACCTTACTGGTAACTCAATGATGAATCACTAGTACCAAACCGGTACTGAGAGGGGGGGGGTGAATTAGTACAAACACAAATACAGTCAAAAACCGGTTTGACAGCAAATACCCCAAATGACTAATAAACAAGGATACCGGTAAAATAGAGTGCAATCAGTAACATCCAATATAGCTCAATCAGTCATGAACCGATCACTCAATAAGCTTTCCTCTTAACTCAATACTATAGTATCATTATATTCTCATGCATAAACCAGTAAACTTGACCATCAGATATTCACAACAATGAGTTCAATATGTTTTATAGATAGGCATAAAACATAGAACCTTCATGTGCTTTACAAATAAAACAAAGCATCACAAGACATAAGCATTTCACATGACACACATAATTTTCACGTGGAAACCCAACTGGGAAAAATCACGGTGGGGATGATTACCCACAAGCTGCTTTTTGAACTCTTTAGAAGTCCGCTCTATTAGGAGCCTTGTCTGGTTAAGGACATTACAATAGGTTCTGGTAAGAACCGATCCTGTTAAGGATCACCCAGTTAAGGGATACCCGGTTAAGGGTTAAACCTGGTAGGGTCACCTTGTTAGAGGATTTCAAGAACTCAATAGCTGAAAGGATCTCCTAAGCTTCTCTAGCTTCTCAGAACTCATTAGCCTCGAGTTACCTAGTTATGGGATTTGAAACAAGCCGGTTAAGATCACCTGATTTAAGGGATTTTGAATTAAGCCAGTTAAGGCTACCCTGTTAGGGGATTTTACAACTGTTGAAGTGGTTAGAGATCAATAGGTATTACAATGATCTGTTAACAACACTTAATGCTAATGCAGATCCGTTTAGGCTCCTCTTTTCGTTCTGCACATTCACTTTGCAAGTATCTCTTCTCTCCTTTGGTCTGGCAAGAATCACGTATCACTTTCCTTGGATACACACTCACAACTTTTTCCAACAACCTCAGAAAGAAACCCAACATCGACCTTATAGGAGACATACAGGTCAGTAGCAAAAACCCTAAACCCTAAGCCTATTAGGTTAAGCAATTCAAACGGTTCGATCCTGACCGTTGAATCATGTTGCATTAAATGCAATAATCTTGAATCGATCTCAAGACATTCTCCATCGTCCATTATCCACCATTTTCATGGCGGCTGATAACCCATCACACATTATCACTATTTGACAGACTTTGCACATTCCCGAGGTAGATAGAAATAGTCATTTTGATGCAAGATCCTTCACGCACACAGAGCTTACGTGGCAACATGATCTATCCTCCATCATACTGCTAACTCATCACACAAAGATCACTGATTGTGTCACACAGACTTGAGGTACTCCAACTGGAAACCTCGAAGTGGAAGCTGCCTACCAACCGATAGTCATATAGTGCTTCCATGTGCCGGTTCCCATAACTTCATGTTGGTTCCCATAACATGTCGGTTCACCTTGAACAAATATGTCGCTTCACTTTGGCATATAAACCGGTTCACACATATGTTGGTTCCTCTCTCTTCACTTATCACATGTGCCGGTTCACACTATGTCCCATATTGACATCAATGACAACATACAATATCATTATGTCTTCATGCCGGTTCACATAAGGCTCATGCCGGTTCACATAATGCCAACAATCTCCCCCTTTGGCATTGATGGCAATATACAAAATATATCTTCTCTGCTTCACATCTTCTCCCCATTTGCTACAGATATCTTTTCGCTTCACTCCTTCTCCCCCTTTGACAACAATGCCAAACTAGAGGTACAGTCATCACTGTTTCATCATGCTGCTCCCCCTGAGGAGTAGCATCCTTCAACACACCAATCAACCAAAACTTTTTCTTTCCAGTACCTGACTGATGTGGAACAATCACTTTTAGTTCACCTCCTGAAGGGGCAATACCCCTAATTCACCTCTCAAATGCACAAATGTTGTCTTTGGGAGAGGCTTGGTGAATATGTCTGCTAACTGCTCCTTACTGGACACATGCTCCAGTGCAATCTCTTTATTCTAAACCTTTCCCTCAAGAAATGATACTTAAGCTCAAAATGCTTGGTTCTAGAATGTAAAACCGGATTCTTTGATATATTGATAGCACTTGTGTTATCACAGAATATACTTACCGATTCAGATACAGGGATCTTGAAGCCTTCCAGTACATGCTTCATCCAGATTGTCTGAGTGCAGTTCATGAAAGCTGCAACATACTCTGCTTCCGCTGTAGACTGAGAGATGCAACTCTACTTTTTACTCATCCATGAGACTAGTCTACCACTGAGAAAGAATGCACCACCGGTTGTGCTCTTCCGGTCATCCACATTACCGGCCCAATCAACATCTGTGAATACTTTCAGATTGAAATTATTGTTGTATGGGTATCACAATCCATAGTCAACTGTTCCCTTCAAATACCCAAGAATCCGCTTGACTGCAATCAAGTGAGATTCTCTTGGACTCTTCTAGAACCTTGCAGTGATGCCAACTGCATGTGCAATATCCGGTCTGGTATGCACTACATAATGCAACTTACCAATCATTGATCGGTATTCCTTCTCATCAACCAGTGCGGAATCATCCTCCTTTGTCAATTTGCAACTGGTCACCATCGGTGTACCAACCGGTTTGCTATCTTCCATGCCAAAAGTCTTCAACACCTCTTTGACATATATGGACTGAGTGATGAAGATTCCATCTTTCATCTGCTGGATCTGCAGTCCAATGAAGAACTTAATCTCCCCTATGAGTGACATCTCAAACTCTTTCTTCATTTCATCAACAAACTCATGACTCATCTTGTCATCTCCACCAAAGATGATGTCATCAACAAAAACTTCACAGATCAAAATCTGATCTCCATCAGACTTCAAGTAGATATTGCTATTTTCACTTGTTCTCTCAAATCTAATCTTCACAAGATGGGAATGTAGGCGCTCATACCATGCCCTAGGTGCTTGCTTTAGACCATATAATGCTTTATGTAGCCTACATACGATGTCACTGTCTTCAGATAGGGTAAACCCATCTGGTTGCTCAATATACACCTCCTCTTCAAGTACACCATTTAGGAATGTAGATTTTACATCCATTTCATATACCTTGAATCTCTTAAAATCTGCATATGCAAGAAGAATTCAAACTCCTTCCAATCTGGCTACAGGAGCAAAGGTTTCCCCATAGTCTTCACCTTCTTCTTAAGCATATCCTTTGCATACCAGTCTGGCTTTATTCCTAATCACTGTGCCATCCTCATTCAACTTATTTCTGAACACCCATTTGGTGCCAATGACATTTTTATGTTTTGGTCTAGGTACCAAGGACCATGTACCATTTTTCTCTATCTGGTCAAGTTCTTCTTCCATTACCTTGATCCAGTCTTCATCTTTATGAGCCTCTTTGAATGACTTAGGCTCAAATTCAGAGATCATACATGAGTTTTCTCTGATCTTTCTTCTGGTAAGGATTCCTGCATCCTTATCACCTATGATCTGCTCATACATGAGTTTTCTCTGATCTTTCTTCTAGTAAGGATTCCTGCATCCTTATCACCTATGATCTGCTTGTGATCATGATTCAACTTGACATACCGAGGAATGGTCCTAACTAGTTCTTCTTGCTTTTCTTCTTCATCCTCATCTTCATCAATATCAGCATTCACCGGCTCAGGAACACTGTTATTGGTACTCGGTTGACTGACAATCGGTTCCCAGAAGGTTGCAACCGGTTCATTTACAGCTTGCTCACTACCAGTTTCCTCTGTTTTCTCAGAGGATTCATCAACTCTTACATTGATGCTTTCCATAATTCTCTGAGTCCTATTGTTGTAGCACTTGAAATCTTTACTCTTGGTGGAATACCTAGAAATATTTCCTCATCACATTTAGCTTCAAATTTACCTTGGTGTTCACTCCTCTTGATGCACCATTTGGTACCAAATACCTTAAAGTAGTTAACCACAGGTGTCTTATCGGTCCAATACTCATAAGGAGTTTTGTCCTTACCCTTTTTGATGAGTACCCGGTTCATAGTGTAGACTGCAGTGCTCACCACTTCTCTCCAAAAGGTGTGAGCAACCTTTCCTTGGATCAACATGGTTCTAGCTACTTCAACCATAGTCTGGTTATTCCTCTCTGCTAAGCCATTCTGCTGTGGAGTCCGGGGGGTAGAGAGTTGCCTCTTGATGCCAAATTCTTCACAATACTTGTTGAATTCACCAGAAGTGAATTCCCCTCCTTGATCAGTTATGAGACATTTGATCCTTTTACCACTTTCCTTCTCCACTAATGCTCTGACAACTTTGAATTTCACAAAGGCTTCAGACTTGTCTTTCAAGAATGTGACCCACATCATTCTTGAGCAGTCATCAGTGAGAATCATGAAGTATCTATCACCCTGCACACTTCTAGTTTTCATAGGACCACACAAATTAGTATGCACAAGATCAAGTATGTTGTCAACAATGAAAGATTTACCTTTAAAGGTTGAGGAAGACATTTTCCCTAATTGACACTCTCTGCACAAGGTATTATCCGGTTTTCTTAGCACCGGCAACCCTCTAACTTCCTTGATCTTACTAGCCTTCACAATGTTATCAAATTTTACATGGCAGAATCTCCTATGCCATATCCATCTATCATAAAACTTAGCCATAAGACATGTACTTATATTTGCATTCAGATGAAATAGGTTACCTTCGGTCTATATGTTGGTGGCCACCAATTCACCATCTTTTCCTTTGATTCTGCAAACTCCATTCTTGAATTCCAGAATGAGGCCACTATCATTCAACTAGGCAACACTCAGAAGGTTGTGTCTGAGACCATCAACCCAGTACACATTGTCAGCACTACTCTTTCCATTTAGAGAGATGGACCCTCTGCCTTTGACCATGCATGGTGCATCATTGCCAAAGCGAACCACACCACCATCATACTCCTCCAAGGATAGAAACTTGCTCCGGTCACCAATCATATGGTGAGAACAACCACTGTCAATGATCCACTCATTAGAATTATCAACTCATTAGAATTATCAAACCGGGAGACAAGAGCCTTCTTGTCTGACACATCTTCTTTGACAGCAACAAACACAATATCTTCATTTTCTTCATCCTCTGACTCTTCATCTGTGACACCTTCATCAACTACCACAAAATAGTTTCTTCGGTTTCCTCCTTTGAATTTCCTAAACCTTTCTGGTTTGTCCTTGATATCACCATTAGGACAGTTTATAGCAATATGTCCTATCCGATTACAAGAAAAGAATTTCAAAGGTAGCTTACCTTTGTATTTATCGGTTCCTTTAGGAAGCTTCTTGGCCAGGAGAGCTTCAAATGCCATGAGAATCTCCTCATCATCCATTTCTCCACTCTGTCTAGATTCACCACTAGTGCTAGTTTCTTTTCCTTTTCTGGATGGTATAGCAGAGGCTTTAATAGTTGATTCAGTCTTTTGAACATTGCCATCAAAACTATTTAGCTCATAGGTTGTCAACTTGGCTATGATGGAGTCCAAGGATACCTTAGTCTTGTCTATTGATCTCAGCTCTTGAATAGCAGCAACCCGTATTGCATAGACCAGCAATAGGGATCTTAGGACTTTGCTTACCATAGTGGAGTCTTTTATTTTACCACCTGCACTCTTAATTTCTCCAACAACTATTTTGATTCTTATTCCATACTGTTGAATGGTCTAACCTTCAACCATCTGCATATCTTCAAACTTCCCTCTCAGGCTTTCTTCCTTAGCCTGTTTTACATGTTCATCACCACCATAGATATTTTCAAGAGAATCCCATACCTCTTTGGGATTTACCTTGTCCTGAACATCAATAAACTCAATGTCAAATAGACTACTAATGAGAGCTTCCATGACTTGCCCATTTTCTTGTATCTCTCTCTTTTGGTCATCGGTGAGAGTACCGATAGGGACAACATAGACATTCTCAACATAACTCCAGTGTTGAGCACCCATGCTTCTGATGAATATCTTCATCCTATCTTTCCATATACCAAAATTTTCCCTGTTAAACTTTGGACCTTCCCTCTTCATCATTTGTCTGGGATCTTTACCTCAAGCAGTTAAGCTTATAACATAGAGGACCTGGAGGAAGCCCTGATAGAAATTGATAACTCAATGATGAATGAATAGTACCAAACTGGTACTGAGAGGGGGGGGTGAATCAGTACAGACAAAATACAGAGCTAAACCGGTTCAGCAGCAATCCCATTAAATGACTAGCAAACAGTGACACCGGTTTGAGACAGAGTGCAACCGGTAAAACTCAGAACAAATAAATCAATCATAAACTGATTACTTACTGAGTTTTCCACTCAACTCAAAACTACACTACCATTTCACCCTTATGCATGAACAGGTTATCTATCATCATATCTTCACAATAGCTAGTTCAACATGTTTTTTTACAAGCATAAAACACAAAACCATCATATGCTTAACAGGCAATAATAAAGCATCACAAGATAAAAGCATCACATATGACACACATATTTTTCATGTGGAAACCCAACTGGTAAAAACCACGGTGGGGATGAATACCCACAAGCTTGTAGTTGAACTCTTTGGAAGTCCACTCTGTTAGAAGCCTTGTCTGGTTAAAGACATTACAAAAGGTTCTGCTAGGAAATGATCCTATTAGAGATCACCCGGTTAAGGGTTAAACCCTGTTAAGGGTACCTTGTTAGAGGATTTCAAGAACTCAATAGCTAAAGGATTTCCAGAGCTCTCTAGCTTTCCAGATCTCAATAACTTTGAGTTACTCTGTTAAGGGATTTACAGCAAGTCGGTTAAGGCTACCCTGTTAGGGGATTTTCCAACTGTTGAGGTGGTTAGAGATCAATAGGTATTTCAATGATCTGGTAACAACACTCAATGCCAATGCAGATCTGCTTAAGCTCCTCTTCACCTTCTGCACTTACACTCTACAGGTATCACTTCTCTCCTCTAGTCTGGCAGAAATCATGTATCCCTTCTCTTGGATACTCACACACAACTTTTGCCAACAACCTCTGAAAGAGTCACAACATTGACCTTATAGGACAACAGACAAGTCGATAGCATAAACCCTAAACCCTAGACCTATTAGGTTAAGGAATTCAAACAGTTCAATCTTGACCGTTGATCATACCGTATTAAATGCAGCAGATCTTTGAATAAATCTCAAGACATTCTCCATCGTTCATTATCCATCGATTTCATAGCGGCTGATAATCCATCACGTGTTTTCACCATTTAGAAACTTCGCACATTCCTGAGGTAGATAGGGATAGTCTTCTTCATGCAAGATCCTTCACGTGCACAAGGCTGACATGGCAACACGATCTGTTCTTTGTTATACTGCTTACTTATTACACAAAGATCACCGGTTGAGCCATACAGACTTGAAGCACTTCAACTGGAAACCCTAAAGTTGAGACTACCAACCAGTAGTCATATAACGCTTCCATGTGCCAGTTCCCATAACCATATGTCAATTCATCTTGAACAAGCACACCACTTCACTTTGGCACAAATGTCGGTTCACAGTGTTATACCGATTCTCACATATGCCGATTCATACCTCTTCAACATATTGACATCAATGACAACATACAATGTCATTATGTCCACATACCGATTCACATAATGCCAACACAGACATATTCACCAAGCCTCTCCCAAAGGCTACATTTATGTACTTAAGAGGTGAATTAGGGGTGTTGCCCCTTTAGGAGGTGAACTAAAGGTATATGCTCCACATCAGTCAGGTATTGCATAGTCAAATTTTTCTTCAGGATTGATGTGTTGAAGGATGCTACTCCTCAGGGGGAGCAACATAATGGAATAGGGAAGCTTGTGCCTCCACTTTAGCATTGTTGTCAAAGGGGGAGAAGAAGAGAAGCGGAGAAGATATCTGCAGAAATTGGGGGAGAAGATGTGAAGTGGAGAGATATCTTTGTATATTGCCATCAATGCCAAAGGGGGAGATTGTTGGCATTATGTGAACTGGTATGAGGACATAATGACATTGTATGTTGTCATTGATGTCAATATGCTAAAGAGGAGAGAACCGGTATATATGAGAACAGGTATAACACTGTGAACTAGCATTTGTGCCAAAGTAAAGCGGTGTGTTTGCTTAAGGTGAACTGGCATGTGGTTATGGGAACCGGCACATGGAAGCTTTGTATGACTACCGGTTGGTAGTCACAACTTCAGGGTTTTAGGTTGAAGTGTCTCAAGCCTGTGTGACTCAATTGGTGACTTTGTGTGATGAGTTAGCATTGTAACGAAGAACAAATCATGGTGCCACGTTAGCCTTGTGCGCGTGAAGGATCTTGCATGAAGGAGATTGTTCCTATCTACCTCAGGAATGTGTGAAGTCTGTAGATAGTGATAACATGTGATGGATTATCAGCCGCCATGAAATTGGTGGAAAATGAAAGATGGAGAATGTCTTGAGATTGGATCAAGACTGTTGCATTTAATGCAGTGTGCTCAATGGTCAGGATTGAACCGTTTGAATTCCTTAACCTAACAAGTTTAGGGTTTAGGGTTTATGCTACTGACCTATCTATTTTCCTATAAGGTCAATGTTGTATTTCTTTCTGAGGTTGTTGGCAAAAGTTATGTGTGTGTGCCCAAGAGAAGAGATACGTGATTCTTGCTAAACCAGAGGAGAGAAGTGATACCTGTAGAGTGTAAGTGGAGAAGGTGAAGAGGAGCTAAAGCAGATCTACATTGGCATTGAGTGATGTTACCAGATCATTGTAATACCTGTTGATCTCTAACCACCTCAACAGTTGGGAAATCCCTTAACAGGGTAGCTTTAATCGGCTTACTGTAAATCCTTTTACAGGGTGACTCAAAACCATTGAGTTCTTGAAATCCTCTAATAAGGTAACCTTTAACGGGGTTTAACCCTTAACCGGGTATTCTAGCCATCCCTTAACCAAGTGATCCCTAACAGGATCGGTTCCTAACAGAACCTATTGTATCAGTCTTTAACCGGACAAGGCTCCTAACAGAGCGGAATTCTAAAGAGTTCAAAAAAAAGCTTGTGGGTATTCATCCCCATTGTGGTTTTTCCCAGTTGGGTTTCCACGTGAAAAATATGTGTGTCATATGTGATGTCCTTTTCATGTGATGATATGTTGCTTTTTGTCAAGCGGTGAATCATGTCGATCTAGCTATTTATATATGTCTTTGATGATAGATTACCTGTTCATGCACTAGGATGAAATGGAAATGAAGTATTATATTGTGTGAGAAGATAAGTGTCAACCGGTTTATGCTTGTCTCAGTTATTCTGGGTTTTACTAGTTGTACTATGTTTAAGACCAGTGTTACTATTTGTCTATCAAAGCACAGTGTCTGCTGACAAACTGGTTTAGGATTGTGTTTTTATCTGTACCGATTCACCCCCCCTCTCAGTATCAGTTTGGTACTATCTGTTCATCATTGAGTTATCAACAGTCTTGCGGTAGATGTCCCAGCACCTGGATCTCTAGGTGGATCATGTCAAGGTGGTCCAGTAACACCCCTACTCTTTGTCCCTTTCTAACTCCAAGATGACCAACTAGCATTAAAGCTATGGGCTCTCTAGGGACTAGGTCATCATACAACTACCTATAGTACTTGACCATCATGGTAGTGTTTCGTATCTCCCTCAGTGTGTCTCACATTGTGGCACCTATTGTCGCTCTCTGCAATCTCTCTGTAAGCTCCTCTGCTCGACCTTGACGCTCTCTCTGTGTGTCCCACTCTACGGTAAGCCGAGTAATCTGACGTTGATGCGCCAATAATAGTGTCTGTAGATGCTACACTAACAACTATAAGGATCTAATCTGTGCATCCTCTCGGTGAGTGAGAATCTGAATCTGGAGGGGTACCTATGTCGTGGTACCCCCTATCCCTCTCCCTGTCCTCGACAATGGTGGGGGAAGTACATCTGATCTCCTCCTCTAGGTAGGTTATCTAAAATCATCTGTCCCACCCACATCTGCTATCACATCTCGTGCTCTCCCACCACCCCCAGCTCCAAATGCCAAACCTCCTCTACCTTTATCCTCCACTGCCTACCATACTACTCTCTCAACCAATATCCCTCTATCCACACCAACTCCACCTCTATCTCCTCTCCTCCCCCAATCTCCTCTCCCTCTATCTCGATACTGACCTCGGCCACCTCCTCCACTATCTCCATCATCACCTCCTCCACCATCCTGACCTCCCTCATCAAACTCTTCTCCCTCCTCTCTTTGTCTCCCTAGCCTCTCAAGCTGCTCATCCTCATCCTCATCAAAAGCGAGAATCATCTCTGCTGGATAAGATATCCTAGCTACAACATGAGCCACAAAAAGTGTTGTGAACTCCTCAATCATCCCTACATCCACTACCCCATAGGCATAATCCCATATCTGGCCAGCTAGGTACATATACTCCTGAACCATTGCAATGCTATCAATGGTGGGTCCCCACTTTGGCACATCTTTCCTCCGTAGAGCATATAAGCATGCTCCCTGTGGTATCCCCTACTGTCATCCATACTACTGCTGAACTCGACTATGCAGGAATCTCTCAATAACAAAGGGTGTCTGCCCCATCAAAAATCAGGACATATAGACATAGAGCATCTTCATCCCATCCTCCTCCCACACCTCGCACTCCATATACGGTCTCCAGACAACCGTATCAATATCATCGAGCACCCTCCTCTAGTACTCTAGTTTGCCCAGCTTATGCTGGACAACTATCACTGTATATCCATATGCATAGGCCCGTCTAATTGGCCTAGCCCTGTCTGCAAGTGGCCTCACTATGGGAATGTGCTCCCACACCCATACCTGTAACAAGGTAACCCCAGCTGATAAACTGCTATACCCTAAGTACACCACCTGATGCAAGTCCCTGTATAAGTGGGCCAACATTGCAGACCCCCATACAAACCGGCGAACCTGCGTCACCATATCCTCCAAGACCAACCCTCATCCCACTTCCAGTCCCTTTGACCTATGGTCGGGACATAAGAAGCTACCTATGAAACCTGCCAGTACTGATGGTAGAGGGGCATAATCCAAATCAATAAACTCTTGCCAAGGGATCTCATAACAGCAAATCATATCATCCTGTAGAATCTGGCAAAGAGTCTCTGTACCACCCTCCTCAGTCTTCTCATATGGCAATAGTGCACCTACCACGAGAATCCACAAAATCCGGTAGCAATCCTTAGGTGTCACTGTAATCTCACCTGTCGCCAAATGAAAGGTGTTCGTGTCACTATGCCACCTCTTGGCCAAAGTTGTCAATAAACCCCAGTTAATGATATACCGAGGCATCGCTAACAAAGAGGATAGTCCACATCTCTCAATGATGTCCCTGTCTGCCTGTGTTAGTCATGGTATCAAATACCATGGTCTCGAAAATCACTCTCACGACTGCACAACCCCAAGCCGCTCCTGTCACAAACAAAACATGTCCAATATCAGTTTCCTCATCAAATCAAAATTCATATCAAAATCAAATCCATATCAACTTGAAACATTGCTAATCAAGTTTTACATCATATCCACTCCAAATCAACATCAAATCATATCAGCTTGAAACACCACAAATCAAATCAAGTTATCTATCAAATCCATATCAACTTGAAAAACAACTCAAGTTTCACATCCATATCAGCTTGAAAAACAAATCAAGTTTCACATCCATATCAGCTTGAAAAATAACTCAAGTTTCACATCCATATCAGCTTGAAAAACAAATCAAGTTTCACATCCATATCAACTTGAAAAACAACTCAAGTTTCTCATTTATATAAACTTGAAACACTACATATCAAATCAAGTTCATATCAAACATCCTTATCAAAATCCACATCATATCCAAATCAATATCACATCAACATCAACTTGAAACATTGAAAACCAAATCAAGTTATCTATCAAATCCATATCAAAAATCCAAATCAAAGCACCATATCAGAACTCATATCGGACAATTTATCAAAACAACACACAGCAGACACGCAGAGTGACTATCGCACCCATCCTAGAAAAATTGGCAAACATCTACCTATCTTCATTCTACTCAAAATCCCTCACAAAATCCTATTTTCTCCAACATTTTCCGGCTACGTGCTAAAAACTTTTATCTACACACTAAGCTGCTAGCTATGCACTACCCAAAATCTATGATGCACTACCGCATTCACCCTATGCACTAAACTAAACCTATGCGCTATCTTGTTCTAGCCTTGCACCACCTAAATCACCCTATGCGCTAAACTTTATCTATACACTATCCTAATCTACCTCTTCACTGCTGACTTTACCCTATGCACTAGGTTACACCTATGCGCTATCTTATTCTACCCATGTGAACCCCTATTGACTATATGCGCTAGGTCTTACCTATGCACTACCGTTTACCCCCTACACGCTACCCTGTTAACTCTATGCGCTATCCTACACTACTTATGTGCTACCCAACCCAAACTGGACGCTACCCTAGTTTCTAACACTGGACGCGCTACCCTTTTTATTGTATGCGCTAGGGTGCAGACCCTATGTGCTAAAACATTAAAATCCGCGTTGAAAATTAGAAAAGATGACCAAAAATGACAAAACAAAAAGCAAAAAAGGGCTAAAAATTGATGACTTACTGGTGGTCCATACATGTCAGGCCTCCGATACCGCCAAACGTGCTCGAATCGATGAGAAGCATGAGGAACCAACATTTTGTCTTTCTCTCCAAAGGTCACTTTCTCCAAAGTCAACAAGCACAAATGATACAAATAAAAGCACTTTTTACCTTTTTATAGGGTAAAAAGAAATTAGGGTTACGTGGTGGAACATTTAAATTGCCCGTGGTCTCACTTCTAACCCTAACAAACATCATTATCAGGAGATGAATCAAATTAACACATTCAACATAGACAAAATTTTAAAATGCAATGAAATTTATCAACAATTATCAAAATCAAATTAAATTTTCAAAAATTTTGATTCATCTCTTGAGGGGGCATTATCAACATCATTTATCAAATCTGGGGCACGACATGAACATCTCAATACACAACATCACACTGATCATGTTCAAATTTTGATGACACATCAATTTTCTTTGAATCAACATGTGCACCCATGTTACTTCAAAGAGGGGCAAAATGTAGATGTATAAAAATGACCATATTCCTAAATGAATATTTAATGTTCATTTTATTCTCATTCCTCTATTTAGTTAAATCTAATTTAATTAAATCATCCACATTCCTCTATTTTAATAAAATAAATTATTCAATTTATTTATTTAAAATTCACTTAAGCCTCTTTATATCATTTAATTGAATAAATCATTTTATTTAATTAAATCCCTTCTCTCTACTTTTAATTAAATTTACATTTAATTAAATAGTTCACCCCAAATAAATAAATGTAATTTATTTAAATCCCCCACTTGCAACCAAATTAAAATAAAGCAATTTATTTTAATTAAATCCTATTATCCCTCACCCACTTGCATTTTCCTACATCTCCCACTTGCCTCCTAACCCTCTTCCTAAATTATTCTAGAATCCCTCTAATCCTAATCAATTAACCTAAACCCTTCAATTATCCCCTTTCTCTAAATTTGAGGACATCACTTCTCAAATTTGGAGTAAAGTCTTCCAAAGGCATTAAAGATTTTTGCCTTCAACAAGCTAGCTTGTTGAATACCCCCAAACTTGGAACGACTCTTACAAATTTGTCCCCAAAGTCTTTCAAACCATTAATGATTAACTAACCCTTTGTGGCATGGTTAGAGACTTTTTGCCTAACTCAACCCTCATCTAACCTAGGTGTCTCATCAACCATTCATTGCTTTGACCATGGTTATCTCCTTGACCCTTGCACAAGAGTTTACCCTTTGGGTAAAATCTTTATCCAATGGATAACCTTAACCTAACCTAAACCCTTACCTCCTAAGGTAACCATAAGGTCTTCTCAAACATTTAATGCTTCTTACATCCCCTCTCAAGTAGTCTTATGTTGACAATTGTCACCATTTCATTGGTGAGAATTGCAAACATGGATTGATAACTTTCAATCCTGACCCTTGATAAGATCCTTCAATCCTGACCATCCATTGCCCTATTTCTTCTATAAATAGAGCCCTCATCCCTCCATTTTAGGATCCAAGTCTTTAGCATCATACTTATACTCAATTTTAGCAAGCATCTAGCCTCTCTTTGCAATAGAAATAAATCTAATAATCATTTTAGAAGCATTTCTATCATCTTATCTTAAATCATATAACTAGTATATCATGTTAGGATAGTATTGTTACTAACCTTGTCATCTTATCATCTAGTTTAATTCATTTGTTAGAATCATGCATAAATAGGATGCATTCATATTAAATTTGATCTAAAGCATCCCTCATTCTTGCATTTGTCATCCCTAAGTCACTTTTCTCAGTAATCTGAAAGCAAAGGCATTGGCTTGAGGGACCTTGTGAGATAGAGAACCATGGAACAATCCTTGGGAAGTTGAGCTATTCCTCATAGCTCCATAACTTGCACCAAGAGTCCCATGGGTGTGTGGGCAAGTCTTTGAATATTTTCACAATTTCAGTTTCATTGAACCGCTTTTCCCGCATACAATATATGTTTTAGTCTTTGTCTTAAACCCTGATGGTGCCTTAAACCCTAAACCCTTGGCTTGCAAAATATTTTTTATTCTTTAGCCTTGAGATATGTTTTAGCGGTGATCGACAATAGATTGTTCCGAATTTTTAGTTATGACTTCATGTCATCAGAGTCAAGAGCATCAGTCACCGACCTTTCCTCCTAGAGACTTTCCATTCAGTTTCTCTTTTATCCCTAAGTTTGTGTTTTAATTTTCCCCATTTCCTAAAATATCGTATCAATGACTAGTAAGGCTATGGAGCCCTTTGACATGTCAAAGCTAATAGGCCTTTGAGAGAACATGGGTTGTCTGATGCATGATGGACTTTTTAGAGAGTTTGAGGCACGTTAGTGCACGATGGAGTAGTTTGATTGGAGTAGAGCCTTAGGGCATTAGAGCTATCAGATCCTAATCACGTCTTTGTCATTTCATAGTGAGGATGCGTGTCAGGGTGGTGGATCAATGTCATGTATTCAAAGGTGACAAATAGTTACAAACATAAGAAATATTTTGCATGTGAGCTAGAATTAATGGTCAAATGATTGCAGTTGCTGAGGTAGTAACCATTGCAAGTTAATAAGAGAATCTTTAGGATCATTTCAAGTCATAGAAGTGATGGAATTTGTGAGAGATTTCTAAATTGAGCTCTAGGAAACCTTGCAGAGATAGGGTTTTTTGCGTGTATAATAAAGATCAGAGCTAGTTTCTAGTAGTTGATAAGTTGAATTCCTTGCTTGATGCTATATTTTTTATTATAATTGCATGCTTCAAATAAATTCTAATTTGAATGGCTAAGTTAAGTATTACTTGAAGTAAGTTTAGTTGAACCCTAACTGTGAATGGTTAAACCTGAGATAGCCAAGATGAGTGGGAGGGCTCCTAAGAAGATGGGTGATGACTTGATCAAGTAGATGCTAGGTAAAAGGGTTCATCATCATATGTATAGACCAGGAGGTTCAAAGGATATATTGTTGGTTACCTTTCAAGGTGTGAGGGATGCTAAGATCCCAGAGTTAGGATGGGATCTCTTTCAGAATTGGTTTTAGAAGAGGTGTTCAAATATTCCTACGAGGAACAGTTGGGAACTTGATCTTGGCAATCTCATGGTGCCCAATGTGTTCATAGATGTCGATTTCATGAGAATTATCATGTAGAGATATGATATTGGGAAAAAGGCAATAATTATTCCAGGAAACTAGCATATGTTAAACCTTAACAAGTATACCATTTCATATTGTTTTGGTTTGAGTAGAGCCAATCTGCCAAATATTGATTTGAAGGAGTTGGAGCAAAATTATAAGGTTCATGATTTTCTCTATGAAACCAAGTTGATCCCCAAATTCAAGTGGAAGGGTAGGGATAGGAAGCTTACTCTAATTTCATAGTTTGAGAAAGAGCCCTTCTGAATTGATACATTTGAAGACTATTTTATGAAAACATATCACAGTCTTTGCCAAACTTTTGGAGAAGATGCTAGAGATAGGATTCTCATTGATATGATGTGTGTTGCTGCAGATATTCAATATGTGATGAAAAATATTGATGTTTCTTAACATTTGGAAGATCAAATTCATCTAAGTTTTGTTAAATCCAAATCTAATTTGGATAAGTTTTATTTCAAATGGTATTCTCTTATTTGTCATATTATCATGTGGAGTGGAAGGAGGCTTTGGGATCCTGCCTTGTTGCAGAAGAAACAAGATTACCAAGGTAGATATTTGCCTATCCAATGCTAGGCATATATTTGGGATATGGAATGTGATAAGTTTGATTTCTTGATTTTTGAAGAGCACCATGTCTAGAAATTGTCGAGCTATTTTGCATTACTATAGGAAAGAATCTCAAAGGCAATTGTAGATTTCATCAGACCTGCAAGGAGAAAGAGTGGCCTTGGGATTTCACATGATTGGGGAGATTGGTTTCTCAATTCAAAAACCATAGCTTTTATAGTTTATGGATCATCGGTGCAACTTCATGTGTTGCCAAGATGTGTGCCTCTAAGATGTAGATAGTGTTAATAGTTAATAGCAATACCGGTAAAGATTAATGCATGAAACATAAACACAAAGTCATCCACAGCACATAACACCAATATTTGTATGTGGAAAGCCTGTAAGGGGAAAAACCATGGTGGGAAACCTTACCCACAATCAGATGATACTACTGTAGATAGTAAGTGTACATAAATGGGGTCTACATATGCAGAAAGGCCAACAGCTTAGAGCTCACTGCTCAATCACAAAATGGGAGTCACACTGACTACAGTTGGATGGTTAAATCCAATAAGAATATACTACACAAAATAGCATCTTCATATGCTGGATTCAGTATCGATGGAATGCTGATATGCTTTCACAAAAACCTAACTTCACCTTTAAATGATGTCTGCGTGTATAGCTCTGCTTAATCTCACATATACCTTCACACAATTCTTTATCGCATTCCACATTTGATCTTACAAATAAGATCTTACCTTTATACCATAACCTAAGACCAATTTTAGTAGGTCAACT
Organism: Cryptomeria japonica; assembly: GCF_030272615.1. Lineage (NCBI taxonomy): Eukaryota > Viridiplantae > Streptophyta > Pinopsida > Cupressales > Cupressaceae > Cryptomeria > Cryptomeria japonica. Next base: position 27,379,165 of record NC_081414.1, read on the forward strand.
CTACAAGATATTACAATAAAATATTTTACAAACAATATAATATTTGATGCAATAATTGATTAAACATGTCGGCTTAATGCACTTACAACAATAATTAATCATTTCCATAGCGTGTCATGTTGATCTGGAAAAGATAAACCTGTCGGTGTAACCCTAGGTAACCTTGGACCTATTTGTCGGTAAAAGCAAATATGCAAATATGAATATACCAATGATTAATTCATTAAGATAAGATGTCCACACGATGTCTTCGATATTACCAAGTGTCTTCCATATCATTTCAAGTACCGGTGATCATTATATCCTGTCGTGGAACCATATACTAGTAACTGTGCAGTAGTTACTTGCTTGCCGATGAATGCTGCTAGATCTCCAAAGTGCTAGTGTTTTAGTAGGTGTTGACATCAATGACAAAACCATACCAAAATACCAACAATCTCCCCCTTTGGCATTGATGGCAACATAAGATGGAAAAACCATCAAAGTGCCAAAATAGAAATGCCAAATACCAAAAACCAACAATCTCTAAAAAGATCATAACCAGAATACAGAGAGTAATAGCCTCTCCCAAACAACAATCTCTCCCACTAGGAGCAACATATGTTATCCAAAGTTTCCATACCAATCTCTCCAAAAGATAATGTGTTTTTCCATATATCTCTCCCCCTTTGACATCAAATGCCAAAGTTATAATAAAACCAAGTTCATATACAAAATACCAATCAATTCAGTATACCAACTACTCCCCCTGAGAAGTAGCTTCCTCATCAAAGACCGGAGTAAAAGATTTGTCTTTTAATTCTGCCGATTGATGACAATCATCAACTGTCTAAGTCTCAATCGATGGTAGTATGACTCCAAGTTGATCTCTAAGATATTCAAAAGTCTCCTTAGGCAAAGGTTTTGTGAAAATATCTGCAAGCTGTTCTTTAGTGTTCACATAAACCAGTTTTATCTCCTTTTCTTCAACTTTTTCCCTTAGAAAATTCAGTTTGATAGAAACACATTCTGTTTTAGAATGTAGTACTGGATTCTTAGATATATCAATTGCTACAGTGTTATCACAATATATGGTAATAGGTTCCTTGCATTTTACCTTTATGTCTTTCAACATTTGCTTAAGCCATAGTACCTGTGTACAATTGGTTGCTACTACAACATATTCTGATTTTGTTGTTGATAAAGATGCACAACTATGTTTCTTACTCAACCAAGAAACTAGTCCGTTTCCAAGAAAGAATGCTCCGCTGGTGGTGCTTTTTCTATCATCCACATCTCCTGCCCAATTTGCATCTGTGTATGCACATAATTCAAAGTTTTCATCTCTAGGATACCATAATCCAAGATTTATAGTGCCTTGTAAGTACCAGAAAATCCTTTTTACTGTCGATTCATGATTTTCTCTAGGATTACTTTGAAATCTAGAAACAATACATACTGCATTCATAATATCAGGTCTAGTTTGTGTCAAATACAGTAAACCTCCTATCATAGATTTGTATCTAGTTGGATTAACAGGTGTAGATTCATCCCTTTGAGATAATTTGTCATTTGTAGTCATAGGTGTGCTTACCGGTTTAGAGTTCTCCATCCCAAATTTCTTTAGTAACTCTTTTAAGTATTTGGATTGACTCAAGAATATACCTTTGTCAGTTTGTGAAATCTCCAATCTTAAAAAGAATTTTATTTCTCCAATCATAGACATTTCAAATTCTTGCTGCATTTTAGTAGAAAATTCCTTACTTAGACCATCTTCTCCTCCAAAGATTATATCATCAACGAATAATTCTATAATCAAGATGTCATCACTAGTTATTTTGTAATATAAATTGCTATCTGCATTTCCTTTAGTAAAACCAATCTTTAAAAGATACTTATCCAATCTTGCATACCAAGCTCTTGGGGCTTGTTTCAATCCATACAGAGCTTTCCTTAACCTGCAAATCATATCATTGTCATCTATCAAAGAAAATCCATCAGGTTGTTCAATGTATACTTCTTCTTCAAGATCTCCATTCATAAATGTACATTTAATATCCATTTGATAAACTTTGTAGTTCTTGTGTGTTGCAAAAGCCAAGAATACTCTGACTACCTCAATTCTAGCTACCGGTGCAAAGGTTTCATTGTAATCAACTCCTTCTTGCTGAGAATATCCCTTACATACTAGTCTTGCTTTATTTCTGACAACCTTACCATCTTCATTAAGTTTGTTTCTGAATACCCATTTGTTTCTAATTCCTCTTCCATAGCTTTAATCCAAAATTTATCTTCACATGCCTCATTAACAGATGATGGTTCTATTTGAGAAATAAGACATACCTCTTCATTTGCCAATCTTCCTCTTGTCATAACTCCTTTAAATTTATTTCCAATTATCTGATCTTTAGAATGATTCAATCTTACATACCGGGGTGTCTTTGTTTGTTGTTATTTTTCAATTATTGTGGAATCCTCAGATGGTACCGAGGTAATTGGATCTTCATTCTGTACCGATGGATTTTGTGTAGGTTCATTTGTCACAATTTCTATTGCCGATTCAGAGTCTATATACCTTCAAGTTCCTCTGAATTGTTCATCAATCTTTACATTTGTACTCTCAACAATTTTCAGCAATCTCTTGTTAAAACATCTATATGCCTTGCTCTTAGATGAATAACCAAGAAATATTCCTTCATCACTTCTAGGATCAAATTTTCCAATATACTCATCTCTTCTAATATAACATTTACTTCCAAAAATTTTGAAATAGTTAGGAGTAGGAGTATTACCAAACCATAGTTCATGAGGGGTCTTACCGGTTTCACCTTTGATGTGAACTTTGTTGAATGTATAGATCGTTGTGCTGACTACTTCTCTCCAATACACATGTGGTAAATTTTCTTCTGATAACATACTTCTTGCTGCATCCAAGATAGTTCTATTTTTCCTTTCAACAATTACATTCTATTGTGGTGTCCGAGCTGTTGATAGTTGTCTTCTGATTCCATTCACTTCATAGACTGTATTAAAGTCCTTAGATGTGAATTCTCCTCCTTGATCTGATCTTAAGCATTTGATTTTCTTACCGGTTTCATTTTCAACCATTTTCTTAAGGGTACAATATCTCTTGATGGTAAGCATAACACTGACAATGTCTACTATGTTGAAGGATTATTGATGATTATGCTTACCATCAAGAGATATTGTACCCTTACCTTTGATTGAATAGGCTTTGTCATCTCCAAATCTTACTAAACCTCCATTGTATTCTTGAAAGTTCAAGAATTTACCTTTGTCTCCTGTCATATGATGTGAGCATCTTGAGTCAATGATCCATTCATCCTTTACTTCAACTTTAGCTACTAGGGCTTGTTCTACCGGTTGAGCAGTAGGTGTTGATTGATCTTCTGTTATAGCAACAAAAACCCATCCATTGTCTGTCAGATCCTCATCAGAATCATCAGTCACACCTTCATCAGCAATGTAACAAGATTTGTCTTTGTTCTTCTTGAATCTGTATCTCTGATATTCAGGATTAGGTTTGTATGTCCTAGCTTCTTCTCTTAGTCTAGCATGTCTATCAGGGCATCTTGAAGCCATATGACCAATCTTATTGCAGTTAAAACATTTAAAGGGTGCTTTACCTTCATACTTACTTCCAATTGGACCTTTAGGCATTTTCCTTGCAAATAGTGCTTCAAGTTCTTCATTTTCTTTCCTGCTTTCTTTAAGTTCTCTTGCATAAAAGGCTTTCCAATTAGATTTTTCAAATGATGGAGCAGATGATGTTGATGCTTTAAAGGCTAAATCTATCTTTATAGTAGTAACAAGACCAAATTCTTCAATTTCAAAAGCTAAAAGTTTCCCAATCAATGTATCCCTAGTTATTGATGTAATAGGCATTGTTCTTAACTCATTTATAGCAGTAACCTTCATTTTAAATGCCGGTAGGAATCCTCTTAAGATTTTTGAAACAATTCCATCCTCACTTAAGGTTCCTCCACAACATTTAATACCCAAAACAATTTCATTTACTCTTTCCATAAAAGCAAAAATCCTTTCATCTTCTTCCATTTTCAGATGTTCATACCTGACCCAGAAGCTTTCAAGTTTTGCAATTTTGACTGTGGAATCTCCTTCATTCAGTGTTTCTAAATGATCCCAAATAGCTTTAGCAGTAGACCTATCTGATAATCCCATGATTTGTTGATTTGATAATGCGCTCAAAAGTGCTTCTCTTGCTTTGCAATCATTTTCCTCATCTTTAACCAAGGTAGTTGGACTGGGCTGACCAGGTACATCAGCAGTGTAACCTTTCTTTGTAACTTCTCAGACGTCTTTGCCAATGCAATTTAGATGTGTCTCCATTCTGATCTTCCATATGCCATAGTTGGTTCCATCAAGTTTAGGACTGTCCTTCCTGAAATAATTAGTAGACATTGGATCTCCTCAAGTTGTTAAACTTCTACAAAAGAGGACCTTGCTCTGATACCAACTGTTGGGTCCCGGAGACAACTGAGAGGGGGGGGGTGAATCAGTTGTCAACTAATTTCAAACCAAAAACAACTTAACCAAATTAATGCTTAATACCAGCAAACCAGTTAAGTATGTTGGTAGATTGTGTTAACAGTTAATAGCAATACCAGTAAAGATTAATGAGTGAAACATAAATACAAAGTCATCCACAACACAAATACACCAATATTTGTACGTGGAACCCTGTAAGGGGAAAAACCACGATGGAAAACCTTAGCCACAATCAGATGATACTACTATAGATAGTAAGTGTACATAAATGGGGTCTGCACATATAGAAAGGCCAACAACCTAGAGCTCACTGCTCAATCACAAAATGGGAGTCACACTGACTACAGTTGGATGGTTAAATCCAATAAGAATGTACTACACAAAATAGCATGTTCATATGCTGGATTCAGTGCTAGTATAATGCTGATATGCTTTCACAAAAACCTAACTTCACCTTCAAATGATGTCTGTGTGTATAACTCTTCTTAATCTCGCATATACCTTCACACAATTCTTTTTCGCATTCCACATTTGATCTTACAAATAAGATCTTACCTTTATACCATAACCTAAGACCAATTTTAGTAGGTCGGCTCTACAAGATATTACAATAAAACATTTTACAAACAATATAATATCTGATGCAATAACCAATTAAACATGTCGGATTAATGTATTTACAACAATAATGAATCATTTCCATAGTGTGCCATGCTGATCTGGAAAAGATAAACCTGGCGGTGTAACCCTAGGTAACCCTGGACCTATTTGCCGGTAAAAGCAAATATGCAAATATGAATATACCAATGATTAATTCATTAAGATAAGATGTCCACATGATGTCTTCGATATTACCAAGTGTCTTCCATATCATTTCATGTACCGGTGATCATTATATCCTACCGGTGAACCATATACTAGTAATTGTGCAGTAGTTACTTGCTTTCCAGTGAATGCTGCTGGATCTCCAAAGTGCTAGTGTTTTAGTAGGTGTTGACATCAATGACAAAACCATACCAAAATACCAATATTAAGAAAGCACATAAGTCCTCTATCTTCCCAACACAATGTTGGTTCATAGACTTCATTTTTGGAAACAAAGATGCATTGGATCGATTATATTTTGCATTGAAACCATATAAGATGAGGTAATAAGAACAAAGAAACTATGATCCAAAAGGCTTTATTAAGTCCTTAGGAATTAGTAGTAATCATGAAGAGTTGGTGAATGAGGATATCATTAGGAATTGTACCTCAATTGAAGAATTCCATGAGAGGAGAAAGAAGTGGTGCATGCTTTAGAGAGTTGAGGCCATTAGAATAGAAGGATAACCAAATTTTCCTAGTTTCTTTCATAATGAGCAGGATTATTTTGTGAAGATTGAAAAGGTGAACATGCTCAGTGCTCAAGCTCTATTTAACAAATATTTGATTAAGAAAGGAAGGTAACATGTTGTGTCTAAGGAGCCACCTACCAAGAAAGTAAGGGTTGAGGTGCAACCTCAAAAGGAAGTAGGAATAAAGATTGTGGAGAGAGAAGAGCCACAAGATGCCTTAACAATGGCCCTAGAAGAGGGAGTCACATCTTTGGTTGACTAATCCCCATATCCTCCATCTCAAACAATAAGGGAGATTGTGCCTGGGGTACCTCTCAATAGAATCATGGAGAGTCTTGAAATTGAAGATGATCCTATCGGAGACATAAGAGCCTTAGCTTGCAACCAATTCATCTCTGATGATGAATTTGTCAAAACACATGAGTTCAAAGATTTTGTGGTGATTAGGAGGAGGGAAGAGTATCAAAAAAGAGTTACCAATGAAATAAATAAGAAGCCACCATCTGAGTGGACAAAAAATGGTGAAGTAATCAAGGAATTTGATTTGTTTTTTATATTTTTTAATAATTGAAAAAAATTTAATCCTTGTCATTTGACATAAAAATTGATCCTTCTGGGTTAGAAAAAAGGATTTAATTATAAAATAGGTAAGTGATGAAGTTAGGAAAAAAATTAATTCACTAATTAAGAATTGGCTACCCCTTTGAATTTGTGAATTATGTGGTAATCATTTATCAAAGAAAAGTCACTCAAATTGTTATTTTTAGAAATTAAATGTAATAGATGGATTTTTTTTTGGAAATCATAAGAAAGAAATAATTTTAGAATATGTCACGATGGTGTTTACAGATATGATCTTAGTTTGAAGAAAAAAAATTAACTTTACATAAATAATATGGACTAATAAATATAAATATGTCAGATGAGTATAATTAATTTATAATAATAAGAGTTGGATTGGCAATATATTAAAATATTATTTTTAGAAATTAAATTTAATGTACATTAAGAGTTAACTCCTTGGATGTACTATATGGACACACCTGGGCATACACTAAGGAGGATTACAAGCCCTTTGTGCAAGGACTACAAGAGTTTGTGAAGGAATACAATGAGGACAATCAAGCTTTGTGAAGGAATACAATGAGGATAATCAGGAAAAAGAGAAACAACCTAAAGAAGCTAAAACAAAGAAAAAAAAGAAGCGAACCATATATCACATGAACTAGGAACAATGTTCATCCATTGAAGTTGTGAACTTTGTTGTCCTCATTTTCATTTTGCGTGAAAACAGGACAAGCCCTATGAATTTTTCATAATTCGCTCTCTTTTCTTTCAAAGTCAAGAATATGAGACATTTTGGTTGTCTCATTCATTCTCAAATGTGTGTTATTCGACATTGAAATTCTCTCATTGAGTTAAAATTTTGAAATTTTAACTTAAAAAGTGAACTTCCCTATTTTGATGCGAAACTGGGTTTTAACTCCGATTTTGCATTCTTTTTTGTTGTTTAGTGTAAAACCAGGTTTAAAGTCTGATTTTACACCTAGTAATCAATTTGAGTGAAAATCAGACCCATAGGTCCGATTTACACCTTTATTAAACACAAGTTTGCATTTAATGTTTTGAAGTGTTTGTTTCAAATCGGGTTTCTTTACACATTTTTCTCTGATTAGTGCCCTAAGCTTTCATTATCATTTTCATGGAGAAGTGAAGAGCTCGATTTATCTAAAGCTTCATTCATTAATCATGGTATGTATCCATTTCTCAAATCTTTTAGCTTTCCTTTTTTCTTTGTCATGCCCTAGTTTTTATGTATTGGTTGAAATCAAATTTGAAACCCAATACATATCGAAATATGCATCCGATTACAAATCTGATTTCATTGTTTCCATTAATGGAATGTATCACAGTAGTGACATGGTTGTATGTTTGTCGCACACCATGATACATGGTGTGTGGAGGGAACACACTCCCACCATCTTCTGCCCTTGTTTTATTGTTTAAATAGAAATAATGCTTGGGCGGGGATATTACCCTGGCCCTCACCATAGTCCATGACTGTGGTGGTGATTAGGGTCGTATCATTGTCCCACCCTTTTATACTTCCTTTCATCACATGTGGTGGTGGTGGGGTTTGTACTCCCGACACCCACCACTCTCTGTGCAGTGATGGTGGTCGGGGTTACAAACCTGACCATCATGTATTTCATTCTACACTTTTGTTAAGTGTTGGACAGGGTTCTAACCCCGCCCAACATTGTTTTTCATAGTGTCGGTCGAGTTTCTAACCCCGCCTGACACCTTTTGATTTGAATTTCCTTTCGATAGTGTTGGTTGAGGTTATAAGCCCGCCTGACATATCTTTTCCATTTTCTTTTTCAAAGTATAAATCGGAGTTATAACTCCGATATACACTTTGCTCATTTTTGTTTTATAGTGTATATCGAAGTCATAACTCTGATTTGCACAATTATATGAGTTTTTTCTATAATGTATTTTAGAGTTATAACTCTGATATACATTATCTTTTGGTATTAATTTTTATGAAATGAAAATTTGACTTATAAGTTCGATATGCATTTGTCTTGTTTTTTTCACTTAAACAAGTGCAAATCAGACTTATATGTCTGATTTGCATCCAAAGCACACACATACAAATTGATGATTTTTGATCAATTTGTGATCGATCGATGAGATTTTCCTACCAAATGAATATTTTTATGAAGGCTAATCATTTCAATTGATGATCTTTTCATGTTGTAGTGCATTCATTGCAAATGTCAGAACCCTCGCCAAGCAAAAAATTAATGAAGTTCAAGAAGCAAGAAATATCTGGTGTTTCCTCCTTCTTCTGTGTCATCAAATATAATATTGATAATATCAAGGACACAAAGATCGGCCATGTCAATATTGAATAATTTATGAATAGGGTAAGAGAGCCACCTATTTCTTACAAGGTGGAGCTTGCCATAAATGGTTAAATTCATTTGGTGGCTACTTTTCCCATGTTAGCTCAAAATCCAAAATCCATGTTGACCCTTGCCAACATATATGATCCTGTCACAAAATCAATAAAGGATGTTGATGGAAAGAAAACACTCATTAAACTTGATGAGCATTTATTTGATACAATTTTCAAATGTTCTCCTATTGATCAATATGTGGATATTAACATTTAATCAACAATGACTTATTTTAATAAGAATTCAAAGAAATGTTGGAGGAATATGAATGATAATTAGCTAAAAACACCTAGGCCTACAATTTCTAGATGGCCAGAAACTCTTCCTCACAGTGACTTCATTGAGGATTTCAATGACCTCATTACTCTTCTCAGTGTTGGCAATATGGATGAATTGATTATGTGTTGCATTGATGTTTTGTCATTGATGTCAACACTATCTGTAATGGTCAGTTACTGACATACAGGTTTTGGTTACCTGTAGAAAATCTTGTGTTACTGGTAAGGGTTTAAGATTTAACCGACAGAGCTTTTACTAAGAATCTTTGACAGAATGCATAAATGGTGTTGGTGCGGCTTCTAGATGGAATTCAGGATGCAGAAGGTGATCCTTGATCATGCCTCGACTGCTTGGAGATATCGCGTTGGCGTGGTGGACCCAGATTAGGTCCGGTACCTATCTAGGCTATGGATTGGTATCATGTTAACGTGTTCTCTACACGTTACTGGGATGATTTATGGATTGGCTATCAATGTTTTGGTCTAAAGCCGACATGGCATATCATTGTAATATGGATGTATGTAATGATCTTATTGTAATATCTTTTAGGTGGCCGACCTAATTGGTTTAGGCATTAGGGTTTGTATAAATTGATGTAAGATCTCATTGTATATCATGTGTCATGGTCGTGGAATGATATATCATATGTGAAGGAGATCGGGTCGATCATAGGTGATCAAATTGGGTTTGAGTAAGAGGTCAAAGGCCTCTAGTATTGAGCTTAACCGAGACTGTAATCAGGCATGGTAGATGTTAGCTCTGGCAGTTCAATCTTTTGGATTGTTGTTCAATTATCTTGAGGTGGTTATAACCTCTTTATAGTCAATGAGACTCTTTTATAATGAGCAGTACGCTCTAGGCAGTGTGCCTTTCTGCGTGTGCAGTCCCCTTATTGTATCACATACTTTCTACAGAAGTATCATCTGACTGTGGGTAGGCTTCCCACTGTGGTTTTTCCCTTTACCAATTTTTCCACATACAAATCATGGTGTTATGTGGTATAGTTGCATCATGTTAATTCTCTGTTTCATTCTTAAGTTTTATTGCTTACCAGTATCTATTTCTGCTATTCTGGTATTTAATGTTTATGTGCTTTGGTTAAAGGTTATAAAGTGGTTTGATTAATATAATTTGTTGACAACTGATTCACCCCCCCCCTCTAGGTATTCCACCGATTATCCTATCAATTGGTATGAGAGCTTTGGTCCTCTTTTGCAAAAGCTTGACCGCTTGAGGTAGATCCTATGGCAACTAATACTTGAAATCCACCGACAACTATTTTTCAGAAGAGAAATCCCTAAGGTTGATGGAACAAATTATGGGATATGGAAAATCTGAATGGAGACTCATCTTAGATGTCTTGGCAAGGATATTTGGGCGATCACTGAGAAAGGATATACACCTTATGATCTGACATCTGGCAATCTTGCTCCTGTAGACTTAGACAAGAATATTGAAAATGATTGCAGAGCTAGAGAAGCCCTCTTGTGTGCACTTACTGATCAAAAAATCATGGGATTGACTGATAAATCATCGGAAAAGGTTATGTGGGATAAATTGCAAACTCTGAATGAAGGTGATCCTACTGTCAAAATTCCTAAACTTGATGGTTACCGAGTAAGATATGAGAACTTGAAGATGGAAGATAATGAAAGAATTGCTACATTTATGGAAAGAGTAAATGAGATTTTCATGGGAATTCAATGTTGTGGAGGATCCCTGAGTGAAGATGAAATAGTTTCCAAAGTCTTGAGAGCCCTTCCACCGGCTTACAAGATGAAGGAAACTACAATTAATGAATTGAGAACAATGGAAAACATTTCAGTTAATAGAGACATTCTGATTGGGAAATTATCTACTTTTGAGCTTGAAGAATTTGGACCCTCTAGAGCTGCAAAGTCTGAACCTGCTTTTCATGCATCATCATCTACTAGCAAAAATGATTGCAAAGCCTTATATGAAAAGGAATTGGAGGATATGAGGAAAGAGGATGAAGAATTTGAGCAACTTGAAGCCTTATTTGCTAGAAGAGTACCTAAAGGACCAATAGGAAGTAAGTATGAAGGAAAAACACCTTTTAAATATTTTGCATGTAATAAGATTGGTCATTTTGCATCTAGATGTCCTGAAAGGAATGCAATATTTGAAGAAAGAGTTAATAAATCATTTAAGCCTAATCAGAATAGATATAGATTCAAGAAAAGCAAACAATGCTACATAGCGGATGAGGAAGGAGTAAGTGATGACTCTAAAGATGAACCAGAAGCAAACTCTGCTAGTGGATCCGACAATGGAAAGGAATGGGTGTTCTATGCTTTAAAGGAAGATCTATCAAGAATGAAGAAAAGGCTTTGGAAGAAAAATTTGAAGACAAGGATGAATGGGTAATTGATAGTGGATGCTCACATCATATGACTAGAGATAAAAGAAAATTTATGTCCCTACAAGAATACAATGGCGGTCAAGTTAGATTTGGGGATGACAAAGCATGTATGATCAAAGGTAGAGGTATTATTTCTCTAGATGGCAAGAATAATACTGATAATGTCTATTATGTAGAAGGTTTAAAGCATAATCTTTTAAGTGTTGGTCAATTGGTGGACAAGGGTTTCCAACTTCAGTTTAAAGATAGAAAATGCAAAATCATTAACAAAACTGGTTTGGAGATTGCAACCGGTACTCAGACTGGAGGTAATATCTTTTACTTGAACACTAGTAATAAGACATGTTTGATTGCTCATATTGATGTGAGTTGGTTATGGCATAAGAAGTTGTGTCATGTTAATTTTGATTGTATTGTTAAGATCAGTTCAACAAAGGTAGTTAGATATATACCTAAGATTATAAAGCCTCATAATCCAGTATGTAAGGAATGTCAATTAGGAAAGCAAGTTATAACTTCTTTTAAGAGAATACATGATAAATATAATGATGTGCTTGATTTGATTCACACTAACTTATGTGGTCCAGAAAGGACTAGAAGCTTTCAAGGTGATAGGTATTTCATGCTGATAATTGATGATTATTCTAGAATGATGTGGGTGACTTTTCTTAGGGTGAAGTCTGAAGCTTTTGAGAAATTCAAGATCTTTAAAGAGAAGGTAGGAATAGAAATTGGATTGAAAATTAAATGTCTAAGATTAGATCAAGGTGGTGAGTTCACCTCTCATGAATTTAACAGTTATTATGAGACAAATGGAATTAGGAGACAGTTATCTGCACCCTGGACTCCTCAATAAAATGGAGTAGTGGAAAGAAAGAATAGAACCATTTTGGATGCAGCAAGAACTATGATGATGGAAACCAAATTACCTCACATCTACTAGAGAGAAGCAGTGAGTACAACAATCTACACATTCAACAAAGTTCATATCAAAGGTGAAATTGGTAAGACTCCTTATGAATTATGGTTTGGACATACACCTACTGTTAAATATTTCAGAATTTTTGGAAGTAAATGTTATATCAAAAGGGATGATTCAATTGGGAAGTTTGATCCTAGATGTGATGCAAGGATATTTCTTGGATATTTAATTCAAAGCAAAGCATATAGATGTTATAAAAAAAGATTGCAGAAAATTGTAGAGAGCGCAAATGTGAAAGTGGATAAGCAAGAAATCAATCTATATCATATGATAGGGAACCGATAGTGGAAATGATCATAACTGAACCAACAATGGCTCAATTGGTATAAGACATTGAGACAGTTACACCAGTACAATAAAAAAATTCAACTGTGACTGATGATCAGAACAGTGAACTTGGAGTTCATAAGACACCAAGGTATGTAAGGTTAAATCATTCTGAAGATCAAATCATTGGAGATAGGAACAAGGGAGTTATGACAAGAAGAAGACTGGAAAATGAAGAGGTATGTCTTATTCCTCAAATTGAACTGACATCTATTATTGAACCTTGTAAATATAAACATTGGTTAAAGGCTATGGAAGATGAATTAGATCAGATAGAGAAGAATGAGACTTGGACTTTAGTTGCCCGGCCTAAAAATAAGAATGTTATTGGAACTAAATGGGTTTTTAGAAACAAACTAAATGAGGATGGTAAAGTTGTAAGAAACAATGCTAGATTGGTTTATAAAGGTTATTCTCAAATGGAAGGAATTGATTATGGTGATACATTTGCACCTATAGCTACAATTGAAGTTGTTAGACTATTTCTTGCCTATGCAAATTATAAGAACTATAAGGTATATCAAATGGATGTTAAATGTGCATTTTTTAATGGTGAACTTGACGAAGAGGTATAAATTGAGCATTGTTTGCAAGTTAAGGAAAGCTTTATATGGATTGAAACAAGCTCCTAGAGCTTGCTATGCAAGGTTGGATAAATATCTTTTGAAGCTTGGTTTTACTAAAGGCGTGCTGACAGTAATTTATATTATAAGATCATTGATGATGATATTCTCATTATTGAAGTATTTGTTGATGATATCATTTTTGGAGGTGAAGATAAATTGTGCAAGGAATTCTCTAATAATATGAAGAATGAATTTGAAATGTCCATGATTGGTGAGATGAGATTTTTCTTCGGTTTGCAGATTACTCAAACTGACAAAGGTATCTTTATCTGTCAAACTAAGTGTAATACCCTAAAAATGGTCATCTAAACCATGAGCCCCTAATCTCGACAACATCACCAAGGTCCTAACCAAAGGCAATTAAATCAATCTTAAGCACAATTAATTTCTAAAATCATCAATGTCACATGGCAAAATTAATCACTCAATATTAATTAAATATTTATTTAATTTATTAAATCATTCCAAGTAAATCATTTTAATCAATTATCTTATTTATTTTAATTAAATATCTTTTGCATATTTAATTAAATAAATCAATTTGTCATTAAATCATCAAAAAGAGGAATTAATTTGAGAAATAAATAAAAATTGTGATAAATCTTTAGAAAAGGAAACAAATCAAGAAAGAGGAATTGGAAATTATGAGCACAAATCTTCAAAAAAGGAAACAAATCAAAAAAGGAATTAATTGACAAAAAGAAAGAATAAAAATTTGAGAAAAGAAATCAATTGGAGATAATTTTGAAAAAAAAATTAAAAATTGATAAATAATCTCAAAGAAAGCAATTAAAACAATTAAATATTAAAATTGAATGAAATAGAGAATAAATCTTTTTTTCTGATTTTATCTTAACTTTAGTTCAATTTCCTTTAAAACTGAGAAAAGCATCCAATCACATCAATTCACCTGGATTGTGCTTCCTCTTGGAAAATCTTGACCATGCATCATCATTTGATCTCAACCTTTGGTTTCTTTCTGAATTTTCTATAAATTTAGGCTCTCATCTCTCATTCAAAAATTTTTGAAGAATATATTGTTATTATGTTGTTTTTGTTCTAGGTTCATTGAGAATTTGCATCGAAATATTTCATATTAGTTATTTCATATTGCTTAAATCATTTAGCTTAAATATTCATATATTGCTTAAATCATGTTAGATTAATCTTGCATTCATCTAGCTTAAATCCATGCTCATATAGATTAAAAATCCTTCGTTTAGGTGTTGTCTAGTCACTAGATAGCTTAGCAATCTGAGAGCAATCTAAACTCGCATCTACTAGAAGGCAATGGGTCGCTTTGTAATGGTTTATTATTTATTAATTATTGATTTACTAACCATGCATGTAATGACTTAATTGAAGTGTTGTGTATTCCAGATACAGATACAGGTCCACTTTTCGCACATTCATTTTTGGCGCCCACCGTGGGGTAGAAAACTAATTTTTCGGCCTCAAAATCATTTTTTTATCCTGCAGGTTTCGTCCATACAATCTCTATGAAATATCATACGAGCAGTATCACTGCATCGTATGACATTCTATTGAAACCTTTTATTTGTCGTACGAATCAGAAAATGGTGTTGTACGACATACTGTTCTAGTTATCTGATTTTATCTTTTGTCGTCCTATGCTTAGTTCTGACTCATACAATAAAAGCCTTTTGTCGTTTCATTCTATGATAATTGTCGTATGATATTGTATTCTATTGGGTTAAAACAAGTTTCACTTTTTAGGTCTTTTGTCAAATTTTGATGATACTGGCGTTATCCTTGAATTGTCTTTTGTCTACCTGATATTTTCACAGCCTAACCCGTTTCTTGCAGGACGCTTGTCAAAGAATTTATCAATCAAACATATGCTTGTCAAAGAATAAAAACAACATGACTACTGATACGTTGTTTTTGCAGGTTGCCTAAAGAAAATCAACCAAACATCGTGTATTCTTTAAATTCATTTTTTTTAGGCACCTAACTTGCTATCGGGTTAAAGAACAAATCTGTATTTCGTGTTTTAAGTAAATTCTGAGAGGTAGGAGAGTATGCTCTTGTCTTTTTAGACAATCAGAAATCCAGACCCTTGAGGTGTTTTCTTTGTTTTATATTTGTACATCTTTAGTAGGCCTGTCCTCTCAAGGAGCTTAAAAACTCTTAAAGTCGTTATGGTTGGTGTGAGGGGAACGACCTAAGTGGGAACGGCTAAATGCCAAGTACTCCAACCCACTTTAAAATAAACGTGATTTTATGAAAATCAAGTCAATGGCAGTGCTCAGGATTAGCTCTCCTCAGTACCTTCGGGTATATTGAACCTTGGTTTTCAAGGCTGGGAGACCTCTTAATTGAGTTTATACCTCGATGCATCGAACAGACCCCTTACTAGATCCAATTAAGATTAGAAGCTACCTGATTCACCTCCGAAAGGTTGATAATCTTTGTGCAAGAGAGATAGTAACTCTCCCAAGACACTTGCCATATCGTGCCCCCATTAGCATTTGGAGTCAGCTAATACGGCGTTGAAAACCCATTGTGTGAGACTCAGCGGTTGTATTCTGATTAGCTATTGGGTGTGTACCTAAGTCAGCAAGCAAAGGTTTTCTTCTTTAAGCCAACTTCCATAGGATTTGCATATTGTGATTGGAGTTACTATTCATACTACATGTTTTATGTGTTTTCATCCCTCAAACTAAAATTGGAATACCAAAATTGGAGAAAACAAGAAACAACTCAGTGATCAAAAATTATGTCTATGTTAGAACTTATCTACCCTAAGTCAAAATTCTGTCCAAAACTAGTCTATCCTAGTCAAAAGTCAATCCATCTCAGAATTGGTCATACTCAGCTATTAAAAAACTCAGAATTTTTGTCTTTGTCTTGTTAACAATCATACGAATCTGACCATTTATCATCCTGCACCATATCCTGTGTCGTACGAGTCTAATAATCTATCATTTGAACTCAATCCTCAGTCATACAAAACCCAGTAGTATGTCATCTAAAGCTAAATCCTGTGTCATACGAAACAAAACTGCACTGAATCTTTTGTCATTCTGGACATACCCATTTGTCGTATGGTACTAGGTAGCAACTCGTACGAAACATAACTGTTATCATCCTGGAACTATTAAATTGTCATTTGGCTTAGTAAATCATGTCGTACGAATCTTTGATTTTGTCAGTACAGAACAGTCAAAACTACCTAAAATAGTCTACAACGAGCATAAAACTGGTCATCATCCCCCTGAGCATAAACAACCTTGATAGTGTACCCCTGTCGTTGCGTTGCACAATTTTGTCGATCATCTTTAAGCTAGTTCAAACAACATCTTATCAAACCTAAGTTAACTTATATAGCGTCTTACACAGGATAGATCATTCCTGAAACTAGACTAGATCTTAGTAACTTCTCTTAATCACTACGTTAAACGAATAACTAGCTACAATTTGATCTTGACTTCTGCAACACATCTAGCTCTCGATTCCCATTGGTTGCAAATGCTTGTTCAAACCAGAAACTCTCGCAGCAAAATAGACAAAGAAAAAGAAACACCCTTTTCATCAAATGACAACCCATTCTTTGTAGAAAACCTTTTTCCAAATAAACCGTCCTCATCACAAATACTAGTTTACGATCTATCAATCTTTGGTCAGCCCCTATCTCCCACCATGTCTGGAGAAAGGCAAGAAAGACAAGCTAGTTGTAGACGTCTAAAAATGGTCAACGCTTGCGGAGTCATACTTTAACATTTGTGCATTGCCTTATTTTAGGGTTCTTGCATCGCATTAACATTTCTCCTATGATTCGCACTTGGTCTTTGTCATTTGCAAGCATTGAGTCCTTCTTCTGCATTCTTCAGTTGTCTCGCTTTCGAATTTGGTCTTGTCGATAACAATCTACAGTCATGATTTTGGTCGATCTTATCCTGTCGCATCAATGTTCGTGCTCATTTGGCATATTTTGACATCGTCAATCCTAATCGATGATGGAATTAGGGTTTTGTCCTCTTATCAATCTTATCATTTTGCGATCGATTTGACATCGATCCTTGTCCTTTTTCAATCATGTCAATTTGGATCAAATAGTCATTGTTCCTCGTCAATTGGCGCATTTATCAATCAAATCACTTATCAGTGTTGGTCCTTTGTTAGTTAGAATCATGATTGAATCGGCATCAATTATCTTTTGTCAAGACCTAATTGTCATCCTTGCATTTCACATTTGTCTTCCAGGGTTTCAGGATTTAGTCATTTTGAATGTCTTGTCTTCATGTTTTCATTGAATGTTTTTAGGATTCTTAGCACTGCAATTTAGTTTTCGTGATTGAACTAGGCTAATGTTTACATTGCTTTGATGATTTCCACATTTCCTATCTACATTAATTGGCGCAATCATGACAACTTCAGCAATCATGCCACTAACAATGAGTCCTCATCAACTGAATTTGAACTCCCTGAGCCTCCTGAGGGCGAAATACATAGATGTCAGAATGATAAAGAGTTCTAAAAAATAATAAAGGTCATCATGGCTAAGGAAAAAGAACACTATTTCCTAGAATTAGCAAAGAAAGGCGCCAAACGTCCTACTGGTTATAATGTGGAGGCCCTTGTCACTAAAGAGGAAGAGACACCATTGGGAAGGATAAACAAACAAATGCAAGCATTACAAATTAAGGTCACAAAACTGAAAAACAAAGATAAATCACCAAAACAATATTCTCTGGACACAATATGCCCATTCCCATTTGACAAAAACCTTTACATGCCTCCATTTCCCTCAACAGTAGAAATACCTAAGTTTGACAAATATGATGGGAATATAGACCCTCAAGATCATATCAGAAAATTTTGTTCTTTATGCATGGAGTTCATGCATGACCAAACGTGTCTCATGCACCTTTTCTTGAGAAGTTTAGGGGGGGCAAGCTATGGAATGGTTCTCAAGTCTACCAATGGGAATAAAAACTTTTGAAGAATTAATCCAACTATTCCTACAAGAATACTCCTACAACATTCGTCACTCAGTCACTATGATAGAGCTTTGCAATACCAAACAAAAGACAGGAGAACCCTTTCTCACTTTTCTCCAACGATGGAGAAAGATATTCACAGACTATCCCAGATCTTGAGAAGATGGATATCTTTGTCAACAACTTAATCCCTGAATTAAAGTATAGTGTCTAGATGCAAGTACATCTTTCATTTAATAAAATGGTAGATAATGCCCTCAGAATGGAAGATGTGTTTATAAAAAAGGGAGATATATCACTTTGGAAAGAAACATCGTAAGGTTCTAGTTCTAAAGAAAAGAGAAAATACTGGAAATATGACAAAGATAACAACAAAAACATTGTTAGTGATGGAGTGGTAGATACTGTCTAAGAAAAAACAAAATCCACAATATTTAACTTGGCTAGTGGCACACAAGCACTCAAGGCAGCTGAAACTGCGGCAGAAAATCCTCCGAAGAAAGCAAGAGAATGGTTTAAAGAAAATCCTTGGCTTTCAAAACCTAAGCGTGATTTTACTCCTCTAGATGAATCATATGAATCAGCTTTTAAAACCTTATTGGCAAATAATCTGATAACATTGCCAAACAATTCTAGGCCATATGACCCAAAAATTAGACCCAAATGGTGGAGAGAAAATGAATACTGTGACTACCATCGGAACAAGGGACATAACATAAACAACTACATGAAACTCCAACATGAAATTCAAGATCTCATTGACGCAGGCAAGATCGTTGTTGGAAATCACCTGACTAATGTTGATCATAAGGCCTTTAAAGATCCCTTACCAACTTATGAACAAGGAGATTCCTCAAAATCCAAGGGAGGAGCTAGAGTCAATTATACCTACACTAACAACGATAATGTGATCAACATGATTGAGTCTTCCCAACTTGAATATTGCAATGTGATCATAATCCAGGATCAACAAAATCCAGCACAAAGTGCTAATGCTGTGACTCGCGCTCAAAAGAAGGTTACTCTCCAAGGAGCTAGTTCCTCAACTTTTGATCAAACAACATCAAATCTACCAAATAGACAAACATACACAATCACAGCCAAATCAAAACAATTGGCTTTATCATCTTCTCCTAGTTATAGTATTGTTGAACAATTGAAAAGAACAAATGCTCAAATCTCCATTTTGGAACTGCTTAAGATCTCTTCTGCTCATAAAGAGGTCCTGGACAAGGCTTTATTTACCACTAGTGTCCCTAAAGATTTAGACATAGATCGGTTTCAATCTATGGCGGGTCACCTGACTTCACCTTATTACCTCACTTTCTATGAAGAAGATGATAACTCACTAAGTCACCCACATAACCAGCCATTACACATTGAAGCTATGATCCATAAACATCGAGTTAAATGTGTTTTGATAGATGGAGGCATTGGGTTGAATATTTGTACCTACAATCTACTAAAACAATTGGGATTTTCTAAAAACATTATTGATCCAACAAAGAAAATAACAATCAAGGCTTATGATGAAGAAGAAAGAACCTCTAAGGGTCTGGTACGATTACCGATCAGGGTAGGACCTGTAGAAAGAGATGACATTTTTCAGAACCTGGATCTTCATCTTTCATACATCTTACTGGGCAGGGCATGGATTCATGAAATGAAAGTAGTACCATCTACGTATCATCAATGCTTGAAATTCCCTTATAATGGAGTGGAAGTCAGTATTCCTGTTTATACAAGATATACCTGCAATGCATTAACGCAGAGTACTGATGCTTTTGTTCCTCATAATAGAGCAACCTCTATAGCTGAAAGTTAGGAATCTTTGCTGAAAGATTTAGAAAAGAAATTGAAAATCACAAACACTGGCATAGATGGCTACAAGATAGAGCCTATACTCTCACTAATGTCTCTTCCTTCATCACCAAGACAGTCGGGAAAACCATCAAAGGTTATGAAGCCACAAACTTCAACTCCAAAAGTCATTTATGATGGTCTCTTTATACAGTCCTCTACTTCCCTTGCAGATGAAATAGAAGAGGATGATGTTCTCAAATCACTTTTCAAAGAAGATAGTGCCAACAAAGAAATATGACATTATGAGATTTCCCTGACACAATATGGTCCAGGCTATAAGATGCTTCAATGCATGGGATATTCAGGCATTGGTCCTCTAGGCAAGCGTCAAGAAGGTATTGTTGAACCTATTCAGTTAAAAACTAAGTCTGCCAATGATAAAGCTAGACTGGGATATGATCCAAGAAAGTCATCAGATCAGAAGCACACGTCCTACCATCAACTTAAGTGGAAGAAAAAGGTACTACCTTTAACAACACAAGAAATTAATACTCAACAAACTCAGGAAGAGTGTGACGATGAACAAAAAGAATTGCCCACCCAAAAAGAGAAAACAGATGGTAATCAAGTTCCAATTATATCAACTATAATACCATAGGAAGTAGAAGTCCCAGAGGATATGAGAGACAAAGTATATAGAATCAGAGAAATGTTTGCACCACTGAAAGTTCCAGTCACATATACTGGCAGACAACAAGTAGATGATTCAGAAATTGATTCAAATGAGTATGAATGGGGTCATGACCACCTCTCAGATACATCTACTATAGAAACCCTTAAAGAATCTAGTGATATCACAGATGACGCACAAGAGATGATACACCTAAGAATACAAAGGGAAATGGAAGAAATCAGACTAAAAAGACAAGAAGACTATGAACAATAGTTGGAGGAAGAACGGACACAAACAATTTCTTCACCTACTAACTCTCCCTCTAATGAGATGGGATGAATCAAGTACGGAACTACAAAAGAAGAATTAGAAGCTATAGAAACAAAACCAATCATCAGTCCAGAGGAAGCTGAATGGAACAGACAACAAGGATTAACAGAACCATCAAGGTTATGTCCACAAGTGTGTCAAATACAAGTAATCAATGAACCAAATCATGAAGGAACTTGTAGCATCAAAGATGTGGGTATTGATACTATATATACTTTTACTAAGCCACTTGAAGACGAGTCAGAAACTTCATCCTATGACTCTGATAACTCAGATAGGAGCTCTATTTATAGCAGCAACTATTCAACAACGCATTATGACTACTCTGTCATGAATGTTGAGATACTGTCTGCTTACCCTGTTACTATCACACCATGGTATGTAGTCCAGTCTGAAGTAAGTGATGATGCTAGAAGTAGGTCTATTGGGTTAGGTCCAATAAATACTAACATGAATTTCAATAATCATGTCATAACTCTTCCTGGTCTCGAGACACATATGCAAGGTAGTCTTCTGGAACTCGATTGGTTGGTCCGAAGCCATGATGATGGTACCGTGAACTCCCTTGAGTCTGTTCCAACATTATCCCTAATACATCCTGAACTGATTGATTGTACTCTTTATAACCAACCCTTGAATGTACCTACTTTTTCCAATGACTATACATTAGCCTATTATCTCAATGTAGTTGAACCCATGAACTCTTCCACCAGTGAACAGAGTGAAAATAGGACTGAAATAGATATCAAGTATCTTAGTCGCAAAAATGAGAATAATAAAAATAAAAGGCCTGATGGCAAAAACCACATTGTGGCAGTGTCAAAATATAAAAAAGAGAAAATAAAGGATGTACCTAAAGGTGAAAACCTCTCTGAGGTGCCTAAAGGTGAGATAATTGATATACTGCCAAGTCACATCCAGGAGAGATCTTCCATATTGATCGAGCCAACTCAGCCAGTGAACATTGGGAGTCAAGAGACACCACACATCATTCATTTAGCTCAAACACTATTAGCAAAAGAGTTAAAAGATTTCAGCAACCTTTTTTTAGAAAAGAAGATCAACTTTGAATGGACATACTCAGATATGCCAGGACTAGATCCTGATCTCATCATGCATCATCTCTCTATTACACCAGGAGTTAAACCAATCAAGCAAAAACTCCATAAGATGCATGCTCATGTAGCACTACTAGTCAAGGCTGAACTAAAAAAATTTCTAAAAGATGGATTTATCAGAGCTATAGACTACACAGAATGAATATCAAACATAGTAATTGTATCAAAGGCGGACAAATCTATTAGAGTTTACATAGACTTTAGGGATCTCAACAAAGCATGTCTGAAAGACAATTTTCCATTGCCCAACATTGACATGATAGTAGATATGACTATTGAATATGAGATGTGTTCATTAATGGATGGATTCTCTGATGAATTCTAAGAGGGGGGGTGAATTAGAATGCCAAAAATCTTTGTACTTAAACACTTTGCAAGACTAGCAGTAAACCGATAAAACAGTTTGACAGTCAAACTGGTTAATAAACATGCAAACCAAATAGCTAATAATGCATTCACCACAGAAGCACAAACACCATAACATAAGATATTTTGACATGGAAACCCAAATGGGAAAAACCACGGTGAGATGGAACTCACAAGCAACTATCTGTAGAATAGGAACCAGACCGGTTAAGGTCTTACAATGTTTTTACCAGAACAGATCCTGTTAGGAATCTCAATCTTTGTTAGCAGATAAGTCCGATTAAAGACTACCTTGCTAGAGGATTTTAGATCCACAGATGTGAACCACCTTGTTAGAGGATTTACAAAAGGCTTTTGGGCCTACTCGGTTAAAGGCTACAGACTTGTCAAAGATGTGAGTAATCAACAAGTGTTTGATCTATCTAATAGCACAGACTACTTAGTTAGATCCTTGATAGCTCATTCTTAATGCACTCTAGCATTACTTCAGTCTTCTACACATTCATATTCTATCCAACTCCTCAACCACCTTAAACCCTAGCCGCAATAGCAACTATCACAACGATAACAACTTTAACCTAAAACCCTAGACATGTTGTCCTTATAAAGGAAACTTATTTCATGTCGGTCCAATAGGATTACATTATAGTTTCCTAGGTTCAATGAACATGGACATACTTGGTAATACTTCACAAAAAGCACCGCTATAGTGTCGGCACCGTCAAACAATCGGTGGATGGTAACTCATCACACAATGTCAGTTGGTAACTCATCACAGAGTATACCGGTTCATATAAAGTGTCGGTTGTCGGTTTGACAAAAATAAAGACTGGTAGAAATGTGTTATGCTGCTTTAATCCCTCGTACCGCTTTGAGGTTAACATGTCGCTTCAGACCGGGAAACACATGCTACAAAACATCAATAGTCTAAAGACTATAATACAACCAAATACCGATTGTTCTCTAACTCATACATATAAAGAGGATCTCAATACAAGTGTGTGTCCATCAATGACAACGAAAACATAAAACATCAAAAATGCCAACAATCTCCCCCTTTGGCATTGATGGCAACACTTACGAAAATAAAATTTTGACATCTAAGTGTTTTACAACAAAATGATGCCATTAGCAAAATTGCTCCCCCTAAGCATATACACTATCCCTTTAACAATTCAATGTATAGCATTTTTACATATAGAGCATAAACATTTGAGATATACAGAGCATATAATCAAAATTTGATTACCAGATACTTCTCCCAATAGAATTCTTCTCCCCCTTTGCCAACAATGACAAAGTACAGCTGAACAACCCTGTTTTCATTTGGTATTAAAAATAATAATAGTTTATGACAACAAGGAATGATACTTGTCAAAAACAGATTTAAAGTCCTGCAAAAATTGTTTCATCGACAAAGACCGGGACTCAAGTAGGGAGGTGGCTACCTCTTGTTCTGTCTGCATCTGGGAGACCTGTTCTTCCATGGCATCAATTATGCTCATCTCCTATAAAACTGTTAAGGCATCCAAGTTCAAATAGCACTTCTGAAGAATTTGCAATCATGGGAGTAGAACCAGTTGTAGCTCCTGCAAATCTCTAGACTGAGTGTTGATCTCTTGCTCCATTTTCGCTAACTAGATGTGAAACCGGTGAACAGTTTTCCCATAAGTTGTAAAGGAATCATAAGGCAGCTTGAATGTGCTCAAGTAGGACTATAAGTCCATTTCAAGTTTTTGCTTCTGAGCTAGCACATCATCATAGAACAGATGGGGTTGGCAGATTTTGCTGAGTAGCAAATTCCCCTCATCTAGAGCGTCCCTTATATCCTTTTGTTCTTTCTTTAGTTTGGTCCAGAGCTCATTCAACTTCTTCACCAGAGCTATATTAAGAGATTTTTTATGCTCTTTCTTGACATTAGCCTCTGCTGCCTCTTCAAGGCTCTGCACCTGATCATCCACTACTATGCATAGGAGCTTGAGTTTAGCTAGTGATGAATCAATGTTGGGAAGACTTGTACCAAGTATCAAACCGGTAAGCATATCCACAGCGACTTGAATTACATCCTACTCCTTCTTCCATCGAATGATTTCAAGGTGCTCTTGAGCTACCTTGATACTCTGCATTAGCTTCGTTTCACTTGCAGACTGGAGATCGATAGGACTGGTGAGGTCAACCGGTTTGGCTTGACTCCCGGTTGCCTTCAGAGTCTCCATCTAGGTGCTCTTCTCCACTTCTCCTAGCTTGTCCTCTTCCGCTTTCTTCTTCTTCGCTTCTCTCCTCTTCTCCTCTTCTTTTTCTTCCTCTTCCTTCTTCTTCTTCTCTACTTCCTTCTTCTTCTCTTCTTCATCTTTCTTCTTCTTTTCTTCTTCATCTTTCTTCTTCTTCTCTTCTTCATCCCTTTTCCGCTTCTCTTCTTCCTTTTTCTTCTGCTCTACCTCTTCCTTTGTCGCTTCCTTTCTATCATCGGCTTGCTTATCAGCCTGTTTAGCCTATTTCTTCTGTCCTGTTGCCTCAGATGGTGTTTCCTGAGTATCATCCTCAACGTCCAGAGCATCAACATCAATGGTGTCGATCTGTTCAATAACTGAATTTCCTTCATCATTAAATACTTCGTCCGATTTGGATATAACCGGTTCTTCTTCAGCTTGTCGGTTGGCTAGACGTGCTTTGTGAGTCTAGACAGCAGTTCTCATATACAGATGAGTGTCTTTTTCGACATCAGCAACTCTACCTTCTAACAGCTAGAGTCTTCTTTTTATAGTGAAGAAGAGTCCTTTATTTTGGTCAATAACATCAAACAATTCAGAATTTGACAGGTTGGGAAAGTGTTGTGCAAAAAATTTCTCCCTAATTTCTTGTTCTTTCTCTATGGCAATGCACCATCTATTATCTAATGGTATATATAAAGAATCTAGTGTCTGAGACTTAATCTCTGAGGGGGCGATTGGTCATTAACACATAAATATTTTATTATTTCCTTTTCAACCGCTTCTTTTTCATCTTCATTAAAGTCATCAAAACACTCAAGTAAGTCATTTAGCACTTTTCTCCTCATATTCTTTATTGTTCTTTGACAATGTGTCAAAGGTTTGTAGGAAGATATATCTATATTTACCGGTACAGATGATGCCGATTCATTCTTTGTCTTCCTCTTTGTTTGATGTGTTTTCTTTGGCTTTTCCTCGGACAAAGTTTCTTCTGAGTTTGGAGAGGTGTTCTTTGTCTTCCTCTTCCTCTGGAACACTTTAGCCGGTGCGGCTTTTGGCTTCTTCTTAGCTGGTGATCGCTTGGTCACTTTTGGAGTTGTAGTAGTAACCAGTGCTGATGCTGCAAGCACTGCCTTTGCCTTCTTCACTATTGGTTCTTTTTCTTTCATTGCTGGTGGTTCCTCAACTGGTGTTATCCTCTCTAGGTAGGTGTCGGTTCTCTTCGCCTTAAGATCAAGCAGTGAGGCAATAAGGGTAGAGGCATACCCTTCCAGCATATCATACATCATCTCATAGCCCATTGGCTCCACTTCTTCTTGTCTAGGCTCAACAGCCTCCATTATGCATTTATCTACTTGGATGGTGAAGCAGATGTCGTCTTCATATTTCTTGACGATGTCACCTGATATCCTCACTCTTTGGCTCATTTTCCTTTTGAACTCATCAAAATACTTGTTTAGAACATCAAGGTAACTGGTTCCAATTGCTTCAATGCTTTCCTTGATTTGCTTGGTCACCGGTTGGTCACCAGACCATTGGACATCTCCTACTCCTGGAAAGTAGCCTTGGAAATAGAAGAACAACCCAACCAGTAGTTGTCCAAACTTAAACCTAAGTGCATTATCCTATTTGATTGCCTTCAGATTCAATAGGAGTTGTCTCTGCATACCGGTGCATAGATCAAATGATGCATCCTCCTTTATCATCTGGTAAGCGGCATGTACTGCTGCAACAGATACAGAGTTAATTCTGCTGGCTAAGAATGTCTGGTATCCAATCACCATGCATGCATACTTCACCAAATCATCTTTGATAGAATTTACTGTCATGCCTCGTGAGTCGCTCACTAAACTGGTGAGCTTGGACATTTCAGTTTTGCTCACAGTTCTTAGGGCTGGCACTTCCCCTGTGTTGTAGAATCTAGTGACTGCATGAATTGCCTGTGGCATGATGTCATGTGTTCTCTCCAGGTACATCTTATCACCATGGACTCTACTCAGAATGACCCTTATGTGATCCTCTGTGAAATCTTCTAGGAAGTAAACAACATGATGGAGCTTTTTCCTCTCCAAAATATTAAACTCTGGTTTGATCTTCTTATCTTTTCCATAGAATAAACCTAACTGGGTGTGGATAGAAAGAGACCCTAGATCTTCTATCTTGCAATCTATGTAGTCAGAAATTCCCTCTTCTACTATCACACCAGTCGGAACTTGTGATAGGGCATTATACTTGGACTTCTGTTGAATAAAACTTGCAGACTCGATAGATGCACTAGAACTGGTATGAGATGCGAAAGCCATGATAGAAATCTTAAGAACTCGAGAAATACCTTTTGAAACATGTGAAATTAGGGCTTGTCGATTCTCCTTCACTTCACACTCTGTCGGTTGTTGAATCACCACTTTGTGTTCTCCACTTGACCGTTTCCAGTTTGAATTTGAATCTCCTTTGCGGTTTCTCAATTTCTCAAAATCTCTGCTCAAATCGTCTTTTCGTCGCTCTGCTCTTTGAAAAAAATTTCTTCACTCGAAAACTGATAGTGAGAAATGATTTGAAAAATGCTTTTAAGCATATTCCTCACCTACCATCATTAATGCTCCTCCATTAGGGCATAAACTCTAATTTGTCTTTTTACCATTTTCGATCTTCTGCCAAATGACAAGTATCACATACCGGTTAAGGTCTTTTACCAGTGTAAACCAGGGGTTCGAAACATTTAGCCGTTTGCTCCCCCTAAGCTTTTCTGAAGCTTAGTTTGTCGGTTCCTCTTGTAACACCGATGGTTTCTCCTTCCAGATTTTGTTCATGTCCGCTTGAACAATGTCAACATCAATGTTTCCTTCCAGAGTGACTGGTATATAATCACATATGCTTTTTCTTGATCTACAAAATCTGGCAATGTGACCCAGTTTGTTGCAGTGATAGCAGACCAATCCAGGTGTTCTCCAAGGTCCATTGTTCATGTTTCCATTCTTCCTTCTGCATGTTGCAGCAGTGTGACCATGACCATGATAGATCATACAATTTGCTCTCCATTTGGTTGCTGCTTGATAACCATGACTTCTTTACTGATGATTGAAGGTATTAAACCGGTTGTGATTCTAGTTCACAAAAGGTTCAGGACCAACTCCTTGGGTCCTTTAAGAATATCTTCCAATGTTATTCATAACAAACTTGCATTCAAATGCTCTATGTCAATACTTGTTGCATGCATAACAGTTACCATCAAATCTATAGGATCTAGGCTTATCATTTAGGAAATAAGGAAAATTATTGTAAGCCTTACTCCTACACACATTTGCAGTATGTCCTTCTTTAAGACAGTTAAAGCAAACTGGTTTAAACTTTTTCTTACCTTTATCCTTTGATGTCAGTTGCTTCTTTGATGATCCAGCATTTGTACCAGAGGTCTCCCCTCCCTCATGACCGGAATAACCAAGTCCATTGGTATTCTTGACCGGTTTGGCAGATTGAAGCTTTTGCTCTAGCTTGACAATACTCTTGTTGAACTTAGCAAGTATTTCCTTTGACTCAGAGAGTTCTTTGGAAATAGAAGCATTTGTTTCCAATAGGTTTTCATTCTCAGAGATGGCAGTGTTTAGTTCTCCTTGCATGTCTTCCTTTTCCACTTTGTTTGCATGGAGTTGAGCATTTAGGGCACTCATCTATTGTTTCAGCTTGGAGATCTCATGATCTCTTTCTTTTACCAGATCTTCAGCTTTCCTCCAGTTCTTTGTTGGCATATGCACACTCCAATGAGACATTGTATGTGATTGAAGGTTTTGTCATTGATGGCAACCTTGCAATCCTATGGCACCAGCAAAGGCATTATACTGGCATCAGTAGATCACACTCTACATCAGCACCGACACAGAGAAAAGAAGTATACCGGCACAAAGGCCGACATGATTTTGTTATATTATATTTTGTTTATTATTGTAAAAACTTTGTAAGCCAACTTGGCAAATTGTAAAATGACTCTTATATATAAAAGAGATCATTGTAGACATTTGGTAATGAGTGAGGAACCATTGAGGAAAAATATTAGGCAGACATACTATGCGAAATATAGGCTAAGGGTTTATGTAAGAAGCAGAGCAGCAACCGGTACTGGATCAAGCATTATAGATGCTATTGTAAAGCAGTACAAGATATTGGATTTGTATAATCCTCATTGTAAGTCAGTGAGACTTCCCATTGAGCAGTGAGTTCTATGCAGTTGGTCTTCCTGCATGTGCAGGCCCCTATTGTAAGTAATATTCTCTTATTGGCCAGTGAGTGAATATTGTGGGTCACAAATCCCACCGAGATTTTTCCCACACCGGGTTTCGTCGTTAAAACCTTGTGTTATGGTGTGCTTTTCATGTGGATGTTCTTGATTATGTTTATTGCATTATTTCTTGCATATCGGTACACTATTATATTATGTTCTACATGTTTTAATTCAAGAAATATTAAATACCGGTTAGATACTGATTTACTCCCCCCCCCTCTCAGTATCTGTGGGATTCCTAACAATTGGTATCAGAGCTTGGTCCTCTATTTTCAAAAGCCTAACAGCTTGAGAAAGATCTTGACACCGGTAAAGATGGAGAATCTGATGAAGCAACTTGAAGGAGCTCTTACACGCTATGATGCAAAGAAATTGAAAAATATCAAACTAGAAGATGATTTAAGGGCAGCTCAGGATATCATTCAGGCACTTTAAGAAAATTTTACTGTTGCAAGAAATAAGAGAAGAGAACTGTGTGAAAAATTGCAAAATGAGAATGATGAAAAGGAATCACTTAATGATATGTTAAGTAAGCTGAAACTGGAGAACATAACTACAAAAAATGAGATGCAGGATATGACTATGAGATTTTGTAAAGAGATTGAAGATAGGAAGAAGAATGAAGAAGAATTGACCAGAAGACTAAATGATGCAGCAAATGAGAACACAAGACTTAGCTATGAAAATGATTTATTAAAGGCAGATCTGATGCACACTCAAAATGACTCCAATGAACTGATGAGACAAAAAGAAGTCTTAGAAAGAGAACTAGAAACTGCAAATCAACATAAAGAAAAATTCAAGAAAAGCTCAGAGGAACTTGGCACCTTGCTGAAGAATCAAAAACCTAAAGGTGACACTTCTAGAATTGGCTTTGACATTGGTGAAAGCTCCAGTACTGCAAATACTCAAGATCACAGCAAACCGATAGAACAACCTAATGCTTATAAATTCAATGGAAAATGCTTTAACTATAATAAGTATGGTCATAGAGAAAATGAATGTAGATCTATAAATTATCAGAATATCAACACACCCACTGGTCAATGTTCTAAATGCAACAAAGTTGGTCACAACTCTGAAAATTGTAGAATGAATGTGAGATGTTATGTTTGTGGAAGATTTGGACATTTATCTAATCAATGCAGAACACAAACCGACATAGGTTATGGGAAAGCTATTCAGAAGAATAATGTAACTTGTTATGCATGTAACAAGGTTGGGCATATTGCAAAATTTTGTAGAAGTAAAGGAACACCGGTAGACAACAAAAGTTCTAGCTTGAAAGGTAAAGAAAAAGTTGAAGAGGTTAAGCAAGAACTCTCAAAACAATGGATTAGAAAAGCTGATCTAAATATTGGGAATACTCCTCCACCGGTAGAACAAATCAATGCTTCACCGGAAGGATAGAGCAGTGCTCCACCGACAAGAAGTTCTGCATCTAATTGAAGAAAGTTTCCTTGAGGGTTTCGCAATCTAATGACATATGTGCTATTATTCCCTCGGTTAGAGATAAAAAGTTGAAAATTACTTTTTACCGACAGACAATGTTAAGAGAATACTTAACCGGCATGCATTTAATGTGGTAGATGGCAAAAAGACACTATAAAATTGAGGTTTTGGCTCCATTCCATTTCACCGAGATTTCAAACCTAGGAAGAGCGTGAAGATTCTGAGCTAAGGCATTTCGAGCAAGAGGCAAGAACACTCCAAGCATTCATCCATCCTAAAGGCAGTAAAAGGTATTTAATCATGGCATCCACCTTTGCAATTGAATATATAGAAAACCCTACTATTATCGAAGTGATAAAAAGACCTAGGCCCATATTTCAGTTAGTTCGTGAGGTAGCAAAGAAAGATGATACCTTAGGTGCTTTTTCTCAAATTCCCAAGGGAGTTGTTTATGCTGAAGACCCCAGAATTTACATCCACTTCAACATTGAGGAACTAGGAGATGAAGAGATTAAAACCATGTTTAAAACTATGATATGTGAAAAAACCGGCAATATAAAAGATGAATACAAAATCATTGAAACCCTAGGATTTACAGAGATCCTTAGCATTCCTGAATTTCCCAAGGATGTGATTAGGATAGTCTTAAGCAGGGTACATGGTGAATTTTTCTGGTTAGATGCAGTCCACAAAATCACTAAGGAAGCTATGAAAGTTGTCATAGGGTTACCGGCCACTGGTAAAAGGCCAGATAAAACCAAGAAGGTATCCAATGACCTAGTTACAAACCTAACTAGTGCAACATTCGACAAAAGGTCCCTAAGATTTAATGATGTAACAGACATTAATGTGAGATTTATCAGCATGATATTAGGGTATAAAGCTACTCATGCAAATAGACTCAATTCAGTTTCAAGTTTATGCATTAAGAGTGCTTATGATATGGTCACAAAAAATGCAAAGATTGATATATGTGAGTGGTTAAAAGATGAATTAATTGACAACCTTGGAAAGATTAAGAAGGACAAGAAAGGAACTTTTAGGTTTGGAAATCTGTTAGTATGTCTGATACTACATATAACAAAACAGGTTCCCGGTATGGGCTACAAAGAACTTGGATATGATATACCGGTAGGTAAACAGTTAACAGAATTATTCAATAACATTGGAGAAAACAAGGAAAACAATATTCATGACTTCTTTCAAGCATTAAAGGCCAAAATGAAGAAAAGAATCAGGTTATCACAAAAGATTGTCGACAAATACAAAGATGAAATATTCTTTGTAATCAAGAAGGATGAAATCTGGATGGAAGCAGTCATCCCTAGGACAGTTTGGGTAACCGAGATGGGCTATGAAACAGATGATCATATAATTGAAACATATGCTAAAGCACTTCTAGAAGCCCCCAGAGAACCTAAGGAAGAAATATTTGGTAGTGCAGAAACTATTGAAAGTCAAATACAATCAAAGAAAAGAGTGAAAAAGGTTGAGGCAGTTGTAAGGAAAGGTTCCAGACAAGAAAAGGCCATCAAAGAAAATGTGTTGAAGAAAACTGGTATAACAGAGGATGAGTTAGTAGCTCCACAACCTGAAACTCACCTATCACCGGTAGGTACTTCTTCTGGGAGTGACATGCCTGCAACTTTCAAAAGAGTTGTAAGGAAAAGAGATCCCTCACCGGCAACCACACCCTCACCTAGGAGGACAAGACAAAAACAACAAGTAGTGAAATCTCTGGTAAGAAAGGCTACACCAAAGAAGAAGAAACTGACACCCAAAAGGAAGAAGAGGACAAAAAAAGACTTGGCCCCTCTTGATATACTGCTGAATGAAATTACAAAGGAAGGTAAATTGAAAAATATAGAGAAAATATATGACACTTTATCAGTTGATGAAAAAGAACAAGTTGAAAATAGTGTTATATTGCATATGGATATGTATAAGAAGTTTTTGATGGAAGTAGTAAATGAAATTCCAGATGAACTATTTAAGAGACTAGAAGCAAGAAGACAAGCAGTAATAGAACTGGACAAGAAAATAAAGATTGAAAAGCTACTTGTTGTTTATCCGGTAAACTCACCCAAAGAAATTGATGACCTAATTGTTCAAGCCAACCGGTCAGTATTTTCTACTGCACACCGGCACATTGCTTTAATGGTAGGAAGAGTTAATGAGGTGACTAAGGAAACAGAAAATGGATGGGATATATTCTTAGTTGAAAAATAAAAACAAGAAGAATACAGGAACCCCAAACCCATAAAAGTTTATCAAAAAGATAGAGACAAGGGTAAAGGTAAAGTTGGTGGACCACCTAGTATCAAGGTTAGAGACAATTTACCCCCACCTCCTTTGATTACTCCACCGGTAAAAACAACAGCTACAAAAGATCAACCGGCAGCTGAGAGTATGGATGTACAGTAAGGTAATACTAATTCTGAAGTCTTATATACTGTGGATGTTGATACTCAAAAGATCAACATAGTAGTAGACAAAGATATAGCTGTTAAGACTGACATGGCTAGTGAGCCTCCGGTAGCTGAGCAAACTGAAAACACACAGGAGAAATCGGTAGAAGACAAAGAGCAAAAGGTAGAGACTCAGACTAAGACAATGCAGCAAACAGAGCAAAAGGCTCTGGAACAAGAACAATAGCAACAACAACAGGAACATAAGGAAACATTGCCACCGGCAACTAGAGAAATAGAAAAACCATTGCTTAAAGAAATGCAGACACAAACAAACCTATCAGAGGTCAATACAAGCTTGGTTATTTCCACCGGTACTCAGATTGTTGGTTCATCATCAGGCTACAAATCAACTAATGTGACTGAGGTACTATTAAATTCAATCAAAAAGATAACAAACTGCAGCTCACAAGCTTATAAGGCAATTGATGATACCATACCAATTTTGAAGGTAATTGCTCCTAACTGTAATATAGACAATAAAGATTTTTTAGGACAACTTGATACACTGTGTAAATATATCACAGAAAACATTGAGAAAATAAAGGAAGAGTCATTGAAAGATAAAGTAGAAATTAAAAAACAGAAATTCTTTGATGAGAAAATAAAGAAGTGTAATAGAGATTTTGACACACTTCTACTGGAATTGTGTAATTTATTGAAAGAGTACAAAACTCTGTACAAAGACACCTGTAAGACAAAATTTTTGACTGTAGATATAGACAAAAATATGAGCAAGGTATAGGATGAGATCAATAAACTTGCAGATAATTTTGTTAACTCACCTGATACACTATCAGTTTTTGAGGAGAAGATAACAAATTTTGAAGAAGATTTACTTAAATTAGAAAGAGAGAGAGAAAGAATAGTGAATAAAGCAAAACATTTGAGATCAAAACTAAGTCCAAGATTGGACTATCTAGCATCACTACAAAAGGAAGTATCTGAAGTACTAATACAGGGACAGAAAACACTGGCTCTCACCGATACAGTGAAGAGAATAGAGACAGCAATAAAGGATAGCAAGAAGTTTATGGACAGTATAAACTTGATTTTGGGAGATCTTTTTCAAATTATAACCACCTAGTTACAAGGTTGAAACTACAAACTCTACTGACATCTTGACAACCTTTGTCATTGATGCCAAAGGGGGAGTAGTGAGATGAGAAAATTCAATATATCACAGGAATCATATGCTCAGGGGGAGTACACACATTTTTTTTGGTAACATTTTTGGACTTCACATTTTTGGATACATTTTTTAAATTTCTCATGAGTGTTGCCATCAATGCCAAAGGGGGAGATTGTTGGCATATGCACACTCCAATGAGACATTGTATGTGATTGAAGGTTTTGTCATTGATGGCAACCTTGCAATCCTATGGCACCTACAAAGGCATTATACCAGCATCAGCAGATCACACTCTACACCGGCACTCAGGACATCGACACCGGCACAAAGAAAAGAAGTATACCGGCACAGAGGCCGATAAGATTTTGTTATATTATATTTTGTTTATTATTGTAAAAACTTTGTAATCCAACTTGGCAAATTGTAAAATGACTCTTATATATAAAAGAGATCATTGTAGACATTTGGTAATGAGTGAGGAACCATTAAGGAAAAATATTAGACAAACCTATTATGTGAAATATAGGCTAAGGGTTTATGTAAGAAGCAGAGCAGCAACCGGTACTGGATCAGGCATTATAGATGCTATTGTAAAACAGTACAAGATATTGGATTTGTATAATCCTCATTGTAAGTCAGTGAGACTTCCCATTGAGCAGTGAGCTCTAGGCAGTTGGCCTTCCTGCATGTGCAGGCCCCTATTGTAAGTAATATTCTCTTATTGACTAGTGAGTGAATATTGTGGGTCACAAATCCCACCGAGGTTTTTCCCACACCGGGTTTCCTCATTAAAACCTTGTGTTATGGTGTGCTTTTCATGTGGATGTTCTTGATTCTGTTTATTGCATTATTTCTTGCATATCGGTACACTATTATATTATGTTCTGCATGTTTTAATTCAAGATATATTAAATACCAATTAGATACTGATTCACCCCCCCTCTTAGTATTTGTGGGATTCCTAACATTCTCAAGCTCTTGACACATCTGGATAGTCAGTCCTTCCAATTCCTTTCTCAGGTTGGAGTTTGATTCATTCAACTTATTTACTTCAGCAATTAGGGCTTCCATGTCTGCTTCATCTGAAGAACTATTTTCAGATAGCTCCATCAACTTTTTTGCATGTTCTCTTCTTTTTGCTTGAGATGCCTTGTATTTGACCATAAGATCATCATAGGCTTTCTCAGACTAAGTGAGGCAGTGAGTAAGTTCCCTCAATGTGTATTCCCCCATATCTCTTTCCAAGTGGTTAAACTTATAGAAAGGTTGGCTCTGATACCAATTGATGAATACTAAGAGGGGGGGTGAATTAGTATGCCAAAAATCTTTGAACTTAAACACTTTGCAAGACTAGCAGTAAATCGGTAAAACAGTTTGACAGACAAACCGGTTAATAAACATGCAAACCAAATAGCTAATAATGCATTCACCCACAGAAGCACAAACACCATAACACAAGATATTTTGACATGGAAACCCAAATGGGAAAAACCATGGTGAGATGAAACTCACAAGCAACTATCTACAAAATAGGAACCAGACCGGTTAAGGTCAAACTGGTTAAGGTCTTACAATGTTCTTTACCAGAATAGATCCTATTAGGAATCTCAATCTCTATTAGGAGATAAGTCCGATTAAAGACTACCTTGCTAGAGGATTTTAGATCCACAGATGTGAACCACCTTGTTAGAGGATTTACAAAAGGCTTTTGGGCCTACCTGTTTAAAGGCTACAGACTTGTCAAAGATGTGAGTAATCAACAAGTGTTTGATCTATCTAATAGCACAGACTGCTCGGTTAGATCCTTGATAGCTCATTCTTAATGCACTCTAGCATTACTTCAGTCTTCTACAGATTCATATTCTCTCCAACTCCTCAGCCACCTTAAACCCTAGCCGCAATAGCAACTATCGCAACAACAACAACTTCAACAACCTAAAACCCTAGACATGATGTCCTTATAAAGGAAACTGATTTCATGTCGATCCAATAGGATTACATTACAATTTCCTAGGTTCAATGAACCTGGACATACTTGGTAATACATCACAAAAAGCACCACTACAGTATTGGCACCATCAAACAGTCAATGGATGGTAACTCATCACACAATGTTGGTTGGTAACTCATCATAGAGTATACCGGTTCATATAAAGTGTCAGTTTCCGGTTTGACAAAAATGAAGACTGGTAGAAATGTGTTATGCCACTTTAATCCCTCATACCGCTTTGAGGTTAACATGCCGCTTCAGACCGAGAAACACATTCTGCAAAACATCAATAGTCTAAAGACTATAATACAGCCAAATACTGGTTTTTCTCTAACTCATACATATAAAGAGGATCTCAATGCAAGTGTGTATCCATCAATGACAACCACAACATAAAACATAAAAAATGCCAACATTCTCTGGTTACAATCAAATCAAGATAGCGCCTGAAGATCAAGAAAAGACAGCTTTCACTTGTGCATGGGGAACCTTCTACTGGAATGTTATGCCATTTGGGCTAAAGAACGTAGGAGCAACTTACCAAAGAGTGGTAACCACTCTATTCCACGATATGATGCATAAAAATATGGAAGATTATTTTGATGACACCCTAGTAAAAACTATGAAGATATCTACGCATATTCAAGAACTAGGCTTCATACTAGATAGAATGGAAAGATTCAAGCTTCGGTTAAATCCTAAAAAGTGTGCATTTGGAGTAACATCAGGAAAATTGCTTGGTTACATAATTTCAAAAAAAAAGAATTGAGGTTGACCCTGAAAAGGTCCAAACTATAATGGAAATGCCTCTGCCCAAGAATATCAGTCAAATGAGAAGTTTACAGGGCCGTCTTCACTCAATAAAACGCTTTATATCTCAACTAGCAGACAAGGCTCAACCCTTCACAAAGGTATTAAGGAAAGGATTTCAATACAACTAGGATAAAAATTGTGAACAACATTTAAAACAAATCAAAGAATACCTATCTAGTCCACCAATATTGATGCCACCAATTCAAGGTAAACCATTGATCATATACATATCAGCAACTGATACTTCATTGGGGGCACTTCTGGCACAACGGGATGAAAATAAAAAAGAGAGAGCTATATATTACATCAGTAGAACATTGTTGTCTTATGAAATGAACTACACTATAATAGAGAAAGCATGCTTGGCATTGGTCTTTGCATCACAAAAATTAAGGCACTATATGTTAGCACACTCTATTAAGTTGGTAGCCAAGATTGATCCACTCAAATATCTTCTCAATAATGCAACGCTTATAGGAAGACTGGCCAAATGGGTCATGGTTCTTACAGAATTTGATATTGAATATGTGGAATGTAAAGTCATCAAATGACAAGTTATTGCAGACCAACTTGTTGATGCTCCACTTGAAGATAGTTAACCTCTGTATATAGAATTCCCAGATGAATAAATCATATACCTTACTCAACAGTCATGGAAGATGTTCTTTGATGGGTCTTTCACTCAACATGGTTCTGGTGCCAGAATACTTTTTATTACTCCTCAAAAATATTCAATTCTAAAAGCTTACATGATTCTCTTCCCTTGCACAAACAACATTGCAGAATATGAAGCTTTGGTAAACGAGATCAAGTTGGCCATCGAGTGGAAGATTGTTGAATTACACATCTATGGAGATTCTCAACTCATTATCAACCAAATCAATGATCTATATCAGGAAAGAGATGAAAAAATGATGCCTTATAAGAGAATGGTGGATGATCTAAAGAAATACTTTACCTTCGTATCATTTCAGCAGATCCCCAGAACAACAAATAGAGTATCGGATGCAATGGCCACCTTGGCATCTATACCACAGCTATAGGAATTTAATTTTTGCTTTGAATTCTTGGTGGAAGAGTTACATTATCCTACCTATGATTCTCCTGAGTCCCAGATGATCTATTCTATTATTGGACATGACTCATCTCATTATAGCCACATTTACTCTTACCTGCGTGACCAAGTTGTCCCTGCAAATCTTTCCCGAAATAAAAAAAGGAACCTAATCTGAAATGTCTCACGGTACGTCATCATTGCTAATGACCTATTCAGGTGAGGTTTAGATAATACTTTGCTTAGATGTCTAGAAACTAAGGAGTCCCAATGCGCATTATCTGAGGTTCATGAAGGTGTTTGTGGATCCCATTGAACAGTCTAACTTTAGCACGAAAACTACTAATGGTTGGCTACTACTAGCCAGACATGGAGAAAGAAGCTATAAAATTTGCTAAAACCTGTGAAAAGTGCCAACTACATGGGCACCTTATCCATGCTCCAGCAAGGGATCTCATACCCTTTGTGACACACTGGCCCTTTCAACAATGGGAATTTGATCTAATTGGCCAAATATATCCTGCAACATCTAATGGACACAAATTTATTATCACTGCCACTAAGTACTTCACTAAGTGGGTAGAAGCGGTTCCGTTCATCAAAGCAACCGACAAACAAGTAGCTCTATTTATTCTTAATTATATCATCTGCAGGTATGGTATACCTTCATCCATTATAACTGACAATGGAGGACAGTTCAAGAACAAAGATCTAAATGAACTTTGTAAAAAATTCAAAATAAAACAACACTGGTCATCTGCATACTACCCTCAAGGTAATGGACAAGCCGAAGCATCTAACAAGAATCTATTGACTATCTTACACAGGACAGGCAATAAATCTGGAAAGGACTAGCATCTGCAGCTCAATCCTGCCTTGTGGGATTATAGAACAAGTATCATAACACCTACTGGGGTTGTTGGTATTTTGGTATAGTTTTGTCATTGATGTCCACACCTACTTTGGAGATCCAGCAACATTCACCAACAAACAGTAAACTGTGCAATAGTTATTGGTAAATGGTTCACCGGCAAGATATATTGTTCACCGGTACATGGAATGATATGGAAGACACTTGGTAATGTCAAAGACATCATGTGGACACTTTACTTTGAAGAAATAATCATTGGTATATTCATATTTGCATATTTGCTTTTACCGGCAAATAGGTCCAAGTTATCTAGGGTTACACCGGCAAGTTTATCCTTTCCAGATCAGCATGGCATGCTATGGAGATGATTTATTATTGTTGTAAATACATTAAGCCAACATGTTCAATCAGTTATTGCATCGGATATTATATTATTTGTAAAATGTTTTTATTGTAATATCTTGTAGAGCCGACCTACTAAAATTGGTCTTAGGGTATGGTATAAATGTAAGATCTTATTTGTACGATCAAGTGTGGAATGTGAAAAAGAATTGTGTGAAGGTATATTCGAGATCAAGCAGAGGTATACATGATGACATCATTTGAAGGTGAAGTTAGGTTTTTGTAGAAGCATATCAGCATTACACCGGTACTGAATCCAACATATGAAGATGCTATTTTGTGCAGTACATTCTTATTGGATTTAACCATCCAACTGTAGTCAGTGTGACTTCCATCTGTGATTGAGCAGTGAGCTCTAGGCTATTGGCCTTTCTGCATGTGTAGACCCCTTTTTGTACACTTACTATTTGCAGTAGTATCATCTGATTGTGGGTAAGGTTTCCCACCGTGGTTTTTTCCCTTACAGGGTTTCCACGTACAAATATTGGTGTCATGTGTTGTGGATGACTTTGTGTTTATGTTTCATGCATTAATCCTTACCGGTATAGCAATTTACTGTTAACACTGTCTACCGGCATACTTAACTGGTTTACCGGTATTAAGCATTAAGTTGGTTAAAAAAGATTTTGGTTTGAATTTATTAGACAACTGATTCACCCCCCCCCTCTCAGTTGTCTTCGGGACCTAACAAGGGCTACACCTTTTTCTTTGGTATATGGGTCTGAAGCAGTATTACCTATTGAGGTGGAAATACCATCTCTAAGAGTTTCTTTGCAAGGTCTTGTTACTGATGAAGACTATAAAATATCTAGATTGCAAGAGCTCGAATTGCTAGATGAGTGTCGGCAAGTAGCGTTTGATCATCTCAGAGTGTATCAAAAGAGAATTTCCAGAGGATATAACAAGAAGGTACAAAAAAGTGAATTTCAGGCTGGTGACCTAGTTCTAAGAGAAAATCCTAAAAATCAACAGTTTCGAGACAACAAAGGGAAGTTTGAACCCAACTGGTTGGGTCCCTATATTGTTACTGCAGCTTTTGGCTCTAGTGCTTATCAACTCTCAACATTGGAAGGAGAACAGCTCCGCGAACCGATCAACACCATCCTTCTGAAGAAATTCTTCACCTAAATAATCTTTGCTCCAGCAACTTATGTAGCTAAAAAGTCCTGAAGAAATTCAAAAAAAAAAAAAAGGAAAAAAAGAGAAAAAAATGCCTTGGTGAAAACCTAGTAAACATGCACCTTGGTAAAAAAAAAAAAATGAATCCCTGCCAAGCAGGTGAAAACCTGGAAAACAGGCACCTCTTATACTCAAGCACTCCATCTATCAACACAACATTGGCATTCCCGCTTTCATGCAATTCTTTGATTTCATTTGTACATAACTTTTAGTCACTTTTGTGACATTGTGGTTCGTTGGAACCCTCATGGCCTGAAACTAATCAATGTCCTAGTCTTAGGTAATCGACAAGAGCACATTACATGTCCTAAGCAGTATCAACCAAGTCATCTTTCCATCTGTGAAACCTGGTCATCCACTCCAAGTCAGTCACATGTCTCCTGACTACTGAAAAGTTTTATCACTAAGTACATAAGAAAAACAAAACTGAAAACAATTACTAAATTGTTTGAGATATGCATGAAATTTTTTTTATGTGTTGTCTTTTATATTGGTTTTCAATTATTATCCCTCCAAGTAACTTGAGGAAGTCTATCTTGACTAAGAGGAGCAAGGATTGGGGGCATAATATTTTCTTTGTTTTCTGCTTGTAGGAATGATTCTGATGATCTAAAAACATCTAATCAGCTGGGTGTCTATGATAAGTGCCTTCACATTAAGGTGAAATCGTCACACATACCTTGACTCTACTTAT
The DNA here is from genome assembly GCF_030272615.1 of Cryptomeria japonica. Classification (NCBI taxonomy): domain Eukaryota; kingdom Viridiplantae; phylum Streptophyta; class Pinopsida; order Cupressales; family Cupressaceae; genus Cryptomeria; species Cryptomeria japonica. Next base: position 27,420,369 of record NC_081414.1, read on the forward strand.
TTCTATGCTACAGGGAGGTTCCCATCATTTCTTTGTCTCTTTTGAGGGAATTTCTTTATCATGCAATCCAGGTCCCTACAAAATTTGTCCAAGGATATGAACGAAAAAAGGGTCATTGCGGACAAGATAATTAATATTGCGCATGAAAAGAAAGGAACTCTAATCTTCCTGCTATGTTTGTAAAATGCTTAGTGATAAAAATTAAGCATTCCAAATCCAATGTCTAGGTTTAGGTTGCATTCATTCTAACTTTTATGCATTTCGAGTGATTTCGGCATGATAAAAATGATCTCTTTATCTTTTAAATGAGAGTTTGAAGCATTCATCATTTCTCAGCTAAGTGGTCTCTTTTTCATCATTGTTTCTCTGATCGAGTACTTGTGAATTGAGATGTTAGCTGCATACATGAGCATCTTATATAGATCCATACATTTCATTTATACTTATTTGCATTCATATTATTGCATGAATAAAAATAAACATTTGCATTACTAGTTACTCATTCTCCTCATTTATTTGCATCATCATTTATTTGCATAAAAATAAACAAAACTAAACACCCATATTCCATTTTCATTCATTCATCTATACTGAAAAGATATGCATACATATAGAATAGAGCATATAGAACAACATCTCATAATCAATCAACACAAGTACGATGAAATCAAATCAAGAAGTCGTAAATCGGTTGTCCTGAGTCCATTTTCGGGATCGAAATCAAAATCTGACATCAATTCTCTCATCAAAATTTCACGATGTTGACCACTTAGCGCTTTCATCAATTGTTCATTCTCTTCTTCAATTTGCGCTCAATTTCTCATTAATCAATGCTAAATCTCAATTTAATTCTCACATTAACTCTGATTTTAAACTTCAACATAAATCTTTGTGCTCAAATAACTTATAATCGCTCAAAAAAATTGCTTAAAATCATTGCACAACCCTCGCCATCTTTTGATTTCACTCCCAAGGGGGCATACTCATGACCTTATGACCTCACATCTTCAAATGTCGAGAAAATTTTCAAATCTTCAAACAGCTAAGCTTCATCAAATCAATCTCTAGGGGCATATCAGTTTCATCGCTTCAAATCAAGCTGATATTTGTCTTCATCTAAATCAGTCTCTTAACATTAATCAACTCGCTTTTCATCAAGTTGATTATTCGTTTAAACTCAATCAAGGGTTTAAAGAATATCTTCGATCACACTCAATCTAAGCAGGTGTTCAATTCATCGCATTGAATCAAGCTGGATAGTTTATCTTCGCTCATCGTATCTTGATCAATCAAGTTCAAGATCGATTTTTATCTTCACTCACTATGTCTAGATCAATCAAGTTCTATATCAGTAAGATACGCTTCTTGATCAATCAAGTTCAAGTTCAATATCTTTGCTCTCTATCGTTCCTAGTTCAATCAAGTTTTGGATTGATATCGCTTTAATTAACTTTGTTCAGCTTCGTCGCTTCAAAATAAGCTAAACACCTCGCTTTTCATCTGTTTCGTGATCAATCAAGTTCAGAACTGGTATCTCCTAGACATTAATTATTCTTTAAACCAATGCATTGCTCGCACATTGATTCAAAAAGGGGCAAATGTAATACCCTAAAAATGGTCATCTAAACCATGAGCCCCTGATCTCGACAACATCACCAAGGTCCTAGCCAAAGGCAATTAAATCAATCTTGAGCACACAATTAATTTCTAAAATCATTAATGTTACATGGCAAAATTAATCACTCAATATTAATTAAATATTTATTTAATTAATTAAAAAAAATTTAATTAATTAAATATTTATTTAATTAATTAAATATTTAATTAATTAATTAAATATTTCCAAGTAAATCATTTTAAATAATTATTTTATTTATTTTAATTAAATATCTTTTGCATATTTAATTAAATAAATCAATTTGTCATTAAATCATCAAAAAGAAGAATTAATTTGAGAAATAAATAGAAATTGTCATAAATCTTCAAAAAAGGAAACAAATAAAAAAAGGAATTAATTGACAAAAAGAAATAATCAAAATTTGAGAAAAGAAATCAATTAGAGATAATCTTGAAAAATAAATTAAAAATTGATAAATAATCTCAAAGAAAGCAATTAAAACAATTAAATATTAAAATTGAATGAAATAGAGAATAAATCAGTTTTTTCTGATTTTATCTTAATTTTAGTTCAATTTCCTTTAAAACTGAGAAAAGCATCCAATCACATCGATTCACCTAGATTGTGCTTCCTCTTGGAAATCTTGACTGGTCATCATCATTTGATCTCAGCCTTTGGTTTCTTTCTGAATTTTCTATAAATTCAGGCTCTCATCTCTCATTCAAAAAATCCTGAAGAATATATTGTTATTATGTTGTTTTTTCTCTAGGTTCATTGAGAATTTGCATTGAAATATTTCATATTAGTTATTTCATATTGCTTAAATCATTTAGCTTAAATATTTATATATTGCTTAAATCATGTTAGATTAATATTTCTTTCATCTAGCTTAAATTCATGCTCATATAGATTAAAAATCCTTTGTTTAGGTGTTGTCTAGTCACTGGATAGCTTAGCAATCTGAGAGCAATCTAAATTCGCATCTACTAGAAGTCAATGGGTCGCTTTGTAATAGTTTATTATTTATTAATTATTGATTTACTAACCATGCATCTAATGACTTAATTGAAGTGATGTGTATTCCAGATACAGATACAGATCCAATTTTTACACACACACTAAGTATCTAAGGGAATTATTGAAGAAGTTTGGTATGGATAATTCCAAACCGGTAAGTACTCCTATGGTGACAAGTGAGAAATTATCTATCAAAGACACATCTGCACTGGTAAATTCGACAATGTATATGTTGGTATTTTGGTATGGTTTTGTCATTGATGTCAACACCTACTAAATACACCTACTTTGGAGATCCAACAACATTCACCAGCAAACAGTAAACTGTGCAACAGTTACCAGTATATGGTTAACCAGCAGGATATAATGTTCACCAATACCTGCAATGACATGGAAGACACTTGGTAATGTCGAAGACATCATGTGGACACTTTATTTTGAAGTAATAATAATTGGTATATTCTTATTTGCATATTTTCCTTTACCGACAAATAGGTTCAGGTTATCTAGGGTTACACCGACAGGTTTATCTTTTCCAGATCAGCATGGCACGCCATGGAGATGATTTATTATTGTTGTAAATGCATTAATCTGACACGTTCTATCAGTTATTGCATCGGATATTGTATTGTTTGTAAAATGTTTTTATTGTAATATCTTGTAGAGCCGACCTACTAAAATTGGTCTTAAGGTATGGTATAAATGTAAGATCTTATTTGTAAAATCAAGTGTGGAATGCGAAAAAGAATTGTGTGAAGATATATGCGAGATCAAGCAGAGGTATACACGAAGACATCATTTGAAGGTGAAGTTAGGTTTTTGTAGAAGCATATCAGCATTACACCGGTACTGAATCCAACATATGAAGATGCTATTTAGTGCAGTACATTCTTATTAGATTTAACCATCCAACTATAGTCAATGTGACTCCCATCTGTGGTTGAGCAGTGAGCTCTAGGCTGTTGGCCTTTCTGCATGTGCAGACCCCTCTTGTACACTTACTATCTGTAGTAGTATCATCTGATTGTGGGTAAGGTTTCCCACCATGGTTTTTCCCCTTACAAGGTTTTCACGTACAAATATTGGTGTCATGTGTTGTGGATGGCTTTGTGCTTATGTTTCATGCATTAATTCTTACCGGTATAGTAATTTTCTGTTAACACTGTTTACCGACATACTTAACTGATTTACCAGTATTGAGCATTAAGTTAGTTAATAAGTTTTTGGTTTAAATTTCTTAGACAACTGATTCACCCCCCCCCCCCCTCTCAGTTGTCTCTGGGACCTACAATTGGTATCAGAGCCTAGTCCTCTTCTTGCAGAAGTTCAACAACTTGAGGAGATCCAATGTCTACTAATTATTTCATAAAGGATGGTCCTGAACTTGATGGATCCAACTATGGGATATGGAAAATTAGAATGGAGACACATCTTAATTGCATTGGTAAAGACATCTGGGAATTTACTAAGAATGGTTATATTGTTGTTGTAGCTGGTCAGACTGCTCCCACTACTTTAGCTAAAGATGAAGAAAATGATTGCAAAGCAAGAGAAGCACTCTTGAGCGCATTATTAGATCAACAAATCATGGGATTATCAGATAGGTCCACTGCAAAATCTATTTGGGATCATTTGGAAACGCTGAATGAAGGGGATTCCACAGTCAAAATTGCAAAACTTGAAAGCTTTTGAGTCAGGTATGAACATCTGAAAATGGAAGAAGATGAAAGGATTTCTGCTTTTATGGAAAGGGTAAATGAAATTGTTTTGGGTATCAAATGTTGTGGAGGAACCTTGAGTGAAGATGAGATTGTTTCAAAAAACTTAAGAGGTTTGCCACCAGCATATAAAATGAAGGTTACTACTATAAATGAGTTTAGAACACTGCCTAATACATCAGTAACTAGGGATACATTGATTGGAAAACTTTCAGATTTTTAAATTGAGGAATTTGGTCCTGTTACTACTATAAAAACTGATTTGGCCTTCAAAGCATCAACATCATCTGCTCCATCCTTTGACAAATCTGACTGAAGAGCCTTTTATGCAAGAGAACTTGAAGAAACCAGAAAGGAGAATGAAGAGCTTGAAGAACTTGAAGCACTATTTGCAAGAAAAATGCCAAAAGGCCCAATTGGAAGTAAGTATGAAGGTAAAGCACCCTTTAAATGTTTTAACTGCAATAAGATTGGTCATATGGCTTCAAGATGCCCTGATAGACATGCTAGACTAAGAGAAGAAGCTAGAAGAACATACAAACCTAATCCTAAATATCAGAGATACAGATTTAAGAAAAATAAAGATAAATCTTGTTACATTGCTGATGAAGGTGTGACTAATGATTCTGATGAGGATCCAGTAGACAATGGATGGGTCTTTGTTGCTATAACAGAAGATCAACCGGTACCTATTGTTCAACCGATAGAACAAGCCCTAACAGCTAAAATTGAATCAAAGGATGAATGGATTATTGACTCAGGATGCTCACATCACATGACTGGAGACAAAGGTAAATTCTTGAACTTTCAAGAATGCAATGGTGGTTTAGTAAGATTCGGAGATGACAAAGCTTGTTCAATCAAAGATAAGGGTTCAATATCTCTTGATGGAAAACATAACACTGACAATGTCTACTATGTTGAAGGATTAAAACATAATCTTTTAAGTGTTGGTCAATTAGTTGAGAAAGGTTTTTAGTGACAATTTAAAAATGGAAAATGCAAAATCATGAATAGAACTAGTTTGGAAATTGCAACCAGTAATCAGACTAGAGGTAATATCTTTCATTCGAATAATAGTGAAAAGGCATGCTTAATTGCACATATAGATGAAAGTTGGCTATGGCATAAAAGACTATGTCATGTAAATTTTGATTGCATGGTAAAAATCAGTACTAAGGCAGTTAGAGATCTACCTAAAATTGTGAAACCTCATAATACAATTTGCAAGGAATGTCAATTTGGAAAACAAATTAGAGCTAGTTTCAAAAGTATTCTAGAAAAATCCAATAATGCCCTTGATTTAATTCACACTGATTTATGTGGTCTAGCTAGAACTAAAAGCTTACAAGGTGATAGATATTTCATGCTAATTATTGATGATTATTCTAGAATGTGTTGGGTTACTTTTCTCAGAGAAAAATCAGAAGCACTTGGGAAGTTCAAACTATTCAAAGCAATGGTTGAAAATGAAACCAATAAGAAAATTAAATATTTAAGATCAGATCAAGGACGAGAATTCACATCTAAAGACTTTAATACATTCTATGAAGTAAATGGAATCAAAAGATAGTTATCAGCACCTCGGACACCACAACAGAATGGAGTTGTTGAAAGAAAAAACAGAACCATTTTGGATGCAACAAGAAGTATGTTATCAGAAGAAAATCTACCACATGTGTACTAGAGAGAGGTAGTAAGCACTGCTGTCTATACATTCAACAAAGTTCACATCAAAGGTGAAACTGGTAAGACTCCTCATGAAATATGGTTTGGTAATACTCCTACTCTTAAGTATTTCAGAATTTTTGGAAGTAAATGTTATATTAGAAGATATGAGTATATTGGCAAGTTTGATTCCAGAAGTGATGAAGGAATATTTCTTGGTTATTCATCTAAGAGTAAAGCATATAGATGTTTTAATAAAAGATTACAGAAAATTGTTGAGAGTACAAATGTAAAGATTGATGAACAATTCAGAGGAACTTCAAAGTATATAGACTCTGAACCGGGAACAAAAATTATGACAAATATAAATCCACTGGTACAGAATGATGATCCTGTTACTCCAGTATCATCAGAGGATTCTACAATAATTGAAAAACAACAACAACCTAAGACACCCCGGTATGTAAGACTGAATCATTCTGAAGATCAGATAATTGGAAGCAAATTTAAAGGAGTCATGACAAGAGGAAGATTGGTAAATGAAGAGGTATGTCTTATTTCTCAAATTGAACCATTATCTATCAATGAGGCATGTGAAGATAAATTTTGGATTAAAGCTATGGAAGAAGAATTATGACAAATTGAGAAAAAGAATATTTGGACATTAGTTCCCTGGCCTAAAAATAAAAATGTAATTGGAACCAAATGGGTATTTAGAAACAAACTCAATGAAGATGGTGAGGTTGTCAGAAATAAAGCAAGACTAGTGTGTAAGGGATATTCTCAGAAAGAAGGAGTTGATTACAATGAAACATTTGCATCGGTAGCCAGAATTGAGGCAGTTAGATTATTTTTGGCCTTTGTAGCCCACAAGGATTACAAAGTTTATTAAATGGATATTAAATGTGCATTCTTGAATGGAGATCTTGAAGAGGAAGTCTATATTGAACAACTTGATGGATTTTCTTTGACAGATGACAATGATATGGTTTGCAGATTAAGAAAAGCCCTGTATGGATTAAAACAAGCTCTAAGAACTTGGTATGCAAGATTGGATAAGTATCTTTTAAAGATTGGTTTTACTAAAGGAAATGCATATAGCAATTTATATTACAAAGTAACTAATGATGACAATTTGTTTATGGAAGTATTTGTTGATGATATAATCTTTGGAGGAGAAGATGGATTATGCAAAGAATTTTCTCTTGAAATGCAGCAAGAATTTGAAATGTCTATGATCGGAGAAATAAAATTCTTTTTAGGATTGCAGATTTTACAGACTGATAAGGGCATATTTTTGAGTCAATCTAAGTACTTGAAAGAACTACTTAAGAAATTTGGGATGGAGAACTCTAAACCGGTAAGAACACCTATGACTACAAATGACAAATTATCTCAAAGGGATGAATCTACACCTGTTAATCCAACTAGATACAAATCTATGATAGGAGGTTTACTATATTTGACACAAACCAGACCTGATATTATGAATGCAGTATGTATAGTTTCTAGATTTCAGAGTAATCTTAGGGAAAATCATGAATCGGCAGTAAAAAGGATTTTCCGGTACTTACAAGGCATAGCAAATCTTGGTTTATGGTATCCTAAAGATGAAAATTTTGATCTATATGCATACACAAATGCAAATTGGGTAGGAGATGTGGATGATAGAAAAAGCACCACTGGAGGAGCATTCTTTCTTGGTTAAGTAAGAAACAGAGTTGTACATCTTTATCAATAGCAGAATCAGAATATGTTGTAGTAGCAACAAACTGTACACAGGTACTTTGGCTTAAGCAAATGTTGAAAGACATAAAGGTAAAATGCAAGGAACCTATTACTATATATTGTGATAACACTGCAGCAATTGATATATCTAAGAATCCAGTATTACATTCTAAAACAAAACATGTTTCTATCAAACTGAATTTTCTAAGGGAAAAAGTTGAAGAAAAGGAGATAAAACTGGTTTTATGTGAATACTAAAGAACAGCTTGCAGATATTTTCACAAAACCTTTGCCTAAGGAAACTTTTGAGTATCTCAGAGATCAGCTCAGAGTCATACCTCCACTGGCAGAGACTTAGACAGTTGATGATTGTCATCAACCGGCAGAATTAAATGGACAAATATTTTATTCTGGTATTTGATGAGGAAGCTACTTCTCAGGGGGAGTAGTTGGTATTTTTGTATGGACTTCAAATTTTGTAGCTTTGGCATTTGATGTCAAAGGGGGAGAGATATATGGAAAAACACATTATCAATTAAGGAGAGATATCTATGGTGAAAAACACATTATCAATTGAGGAGAGATATCTATGGTGAAAATTGGTGCAGGATAACATAAAATAACTCATGTTGCTCCCAGGGGGAGAGATTGTCACTTTAAGGAGATTGTTGGTTTTACACTTGGCATTTCTGTTTTGGCACTTTGATGGTTTTTCCATCTTGTGTTGCCATCAATGCCAAAGGGGGAGATTGTTGGTATTTTGGTATGGTTTTGTCATTGATGTCAACACCTATTAAATACAACTACTTTGGAGATCCAGCAACATTCATCGGCAAACAGTAAACTGTGCAACAGTTACTGATATATGGTTAACCGACAGGATATAATGTTCACTGGTGCCTGCAATGACATGGAAGACACTTGGTAATATCGAAGACATCATGTGGACACTTTATTTTGAAGTAATAATAATTGGTATATTCTTATTTGCATATTTGCCTTTACCGGCAAATAGGTCCAGGTTATCTAGGGTTACACCAGCAGGTTTATCTTTTCCAGATCATCATGGCACGCCATGGAGATGATTTATTATTGTTGTAAATGCATTAAGCTGACATGTTCAATCAGTTATAGCATTGGATATTGTATTGTTTGTAAAATGTTTTTATTGTAATATCTTGTAGAGCCGACCTACTAAAATTGGTCTTAGGGTATGGTATAAATGTAAGATCTTATTTGTAAGATCAAGTGTGAAATGCGAAAAAGAATTGTGTGAATGTGAGGCCTCACCTCGACTCAGTCTGACATTTCAGTGGATTTTATATTTAGACTATTATGGATACTTTATTTTGATGCATTTTGAAACTTAGAACTTATATGATTTCAGGATTTGGATAACATTGTTATGTTTTGATGATTTACTTATATGCTTTATGAGATAGAACATTACTTATGTATGATCGTAAGCCAGGGGTTGTCTATTTGGAGAGACAACACCCCGTTTGTGTTGTATTTTATTCGTAACAGTATATGTTGCATGTGTGTTAAGTGTTATTTAAATTTATTGTGTAAAATCCGCAAGAGACGATTTCATGTTTTAAATTTTAAAAGTGTTTTATTTGTGTCACTTGACACATGTGTGGATTTAAGTTTAAATGTTTTATTTTTGTCTCTTGGTGGGAAAGTGTTCAACTATAGCTTTTTCAATTAATGTAACATCATGTCATAAATACCTTGGGAAAAGAATCTTTGGAGAGGTCAACATATGTTTGACCCGAAAATAAACTTCAGAGGGGTTTAAAATGGGTTAAATAAACACTTAGGGGTAGTTTAATAGGGTTTCCTAAAGCCCATAAGGTATACCTAAGGGTTAGGGATAATTTTAGGCAAGTTTCTAGTCCTAAGTGACCTTTTTGACATTCTAAAATTTGGCTTTTCTCAGTTGTGCGAAAATTGAAATTAGAAGTTTGAACCTAGTTGTAAACTTTCCTATTCGAATGAGAGTTCTCTTTCCCATTCTATTTTACCTTCCTCTTTAGTTTTTAGAAACTTGTGAGAACTGGGAGAGTGAGCTTCTTAAGCAAGAATTTGAAAATTTGAGGGTAATCACCCACTCTCCATTTTTGGAGACAAGAGAATTTTTTTTGAAAATAATAGAATAGATTTGAATAGAAAATTTGGCTAAGGGTAGAAGAAGAAGATCCGTGGATTTGGGCAGCGCTTCCTCAAACACTATCCTACCTTTGGGCAGATTAAGGTTGGTTTCATTATTCCTAAAATGACTTCTTTTTGCATATGTTTGAAAGTAGGTTGGTGTAAGAAAATATGTTTTCTTGAATGTCTTTTTTTTGAAATTTCACTTGGTATTTTTGTATGTTGTTTTGGATGTGTTTTTGGGAGTTTTTCAAAACCTCTTACTCTTGGGAGAGAGGAAGATCTTGTGGGTGGTAGCAGTGACAACCCTCAAGTGAGAGATTCTCGTTATGAGAGCGATCACAAGGGATTTTCGTGTGACCCTTGCTGCATGGCCTGTTTGTGCAATGGGGGTCATAAAGAGGGATATAAGGCTAGAATGCCTTGGGGGGGCATAAGGAATAAGGGGTTGAAATTCTTGATGTATTCATTGTGCCATGAGGTGGCTACTTGTTTTCCATACTTGCAGTTCTCCTCAAGGTATTGGTCCACTACCACCCTTGAAAAGGTCATCACCAATGTTTGGTGCAGTGTAGCCAAGTTGGGAGTATGTTTGAAATCTGTGTGTTTCTGTCTTCTATGTGTTTGCATGTTTGTTAGCCGTCTAGGGCTTGGTTCTCCGAGCTCGAGGGTGGCTACCAGTTAGCCTAGGCTGGGAGGTGAGCACTCCATGGTCATATTTGTGAATTATTATGCAGGATGTCGGGAGTAAAAAATAGGACAAGTGAAGGTTGCAGAAATTATTGTTACAGAAATTTATGTGCAGTTGTAATTATTAGTTTTAAAAAGGAGAAATATACCCTCATTTGTTGAAATGAGGGGCAAGTTGTAAATTTGAAATATAGATATGAGATTTGTTATTGTGTTTAAATAAAGAAACATCTTGTAAATTTTGCAGAATATCTTTAGTGTTGTAAAAAGCCAGATATATTTCTACTTTCTGTTTGAAAAGAATTACTTTTGAATTTCACGCAATAGTCATTGTAATATGAAAAATCAGTTTTATTTAATTTTGTGGTTTGCTTTAGCTGTGAAATTGTATTCATTTTAATTGCAGAAAGTTGAGTTGTAAATGTTGTTAGATTTTAAATAAATAAAAAAATCTACTTAGTTACAGTAGAAATTTCAAAATCAGTAAATGTATTTTTGCAGAATAGAATAATGTATTCCTAAATTAGGATTCCCTAAGTTCAGAAATAAAGTTTATTCGATGTGCTATGATGAATAGATTAGTAGGAAAATTATTTTATTCTTAGGCATTCAAAATTAAATTTAAATAGAAAAGGCATAAGTTAGATTTGCATGCATAAATTATAACAAAAAAAAGATTAGACTAATTATTTCTGTTTTCTGTAAAAACAATATAGTAGAATGAAGTTTAAAAAAAAAAAATCATTTTTTCATCTATATCCTCTTCATTTAAATTAAAATACTAGAGCCTATTTATTTTAAATGAATGCCGCATGTAATTTATAAGTTCATACAAATATATTTTTAAGGCAATTGACATGTATTTCATTTTAACTAGGTTTTTTTTTTTTTTTTTAAAATATGAAATAAAATGTGTGGTGTGTATATATATATATATATAATATTATATTTATAATATATATATAATATTATATTTATAATATATATATATATATATATTTATATTTATATATATATAAATATATCTATTTTTAAAAAAATATATATATAAAAATAAAAATATTTTTTTTAACTTAAAAAAAAAAAAGGTTTTTTTTTTGTATGGCCGCGGACCTCACTGTGTGTACACACAATGGTCGGCCTCGCGGCTTCCACTGTGTGGACACACAGTGGTGTCAGCCGCTACGGCTCCCACTGTGTGGACACACAGTGGTGTGGGCCGCAGCGGCTCCCACTGTGTGGACACATAGTGGCGCCCTCAGCGCCCCCGTCGCACCCATCGCTCCCTTAAACCCTGCGAAAATTTTCATGGCCACCGCTGATGGATTTTGGCCCTGCATTAAAATGTTAATCAAAAAATATATATTAAACCCTAGTCCGGGTAGAGCTAGGGTAATAAATAAATCAAATAAAAGAGTAACTTAGGGCCATTTTATAATAAAAAAATCCCTAATTAGGGTTTTGAAGAGGCTTATTTGCTATTAAGTTGGAAAATCTTTTAAAAGGCTAATATATGTGTGTGTGTGTGTGTGTGTGTGTGTGTGTGTGTGTGTGTGTGTGTGTGTGTGTGTGTGTGTGTGTGTGTGTGTGTGTGTGTGTGTAAGTCTTTATATGTAGATACAAGTGTTTAAATACCCCTATATGATATACAAATAGGAAGTTGAAAAAAAAACAAAAAAATTTAAAGAATAAAACCTAATCTTGTATTTTTAAATGTATTTAGTGTGATAAATACTTAATCATGCCCTAGTTAATGTAATTAGAGCATTAAATTTTAAGTTTGGATTTAAAAGGGAGATAATTTAAGCACCTTTCAGTTGAGGTTAGAATGGATGCTAGAAAAATAATTTTTAATTAGCTTTCTAAAGTCGATTAATAGCTACTCGTAATTAATTTTTCCCGTGTAAATTAAATTATCTAAATTAAATGACACTTTAAACGATTATTATAATTATTGATTTAAAAATGGATTTTAGACTATATAGTCTTATTGGAGATTAAATTTATCTTCATCTTCTATTTTTATTGAGTTTGATTTAATTAATCTATTGACTAGGTATCTTGTGAAAATAAAATTAAATCATTTAGTTTTTCGCAAATAAAATTTAATTAATTTCGATACTTACTTAATATCAGAGTTAGCTCGAATATCGATATGGCAAACATGTTAATGCATGTCGAGTTAGCGAACTTTGTTAATTAATTAGTATTTAAAAAAAAAAATTATTCTATTTTTGCCCTAAATTTTGGGCATGACATTTTGGTATCAGAGCAAGGTTTCCACACTAGGAACCTTACTCCACTTACGTTTCGCCTTAGATTATTTAAATTATTTTGTTAAATTGATTTTATAAGACATTTAAATTTAATTGAATTAATATTATTCTAAAAGAAATTAATTATTTATTTTGCTTTATTTTCCTCTTAGGATGCCTCCGACAACGCGACAAGCTCGCAAGCGTGGACAGGGTCCTAGACGTGTGTACATAGCACACAAAGAGGTAGTAAGGGAGGCATCGGTTCCAAAAGAGAACCCAGGAGCACCTCCCGAACAGCCAAATGAACCTAACCGAGACCTCTTAGCAGCAATACAAAATCTTATTGGCATAGTTTAGGAAAGGATCCCAGCAGAGAACCCTCAGGTTAGAAGTCATGACTCTGGGAGTCATAGGTCTGTTGATAAAGAACGAAGCAGGAGCCCAGCTCCTATTCTTGTAGAGAGTCAGGGTGGAAATGAGCCAGAATCTATGCATATGCCAGGACCACCTCCAGTGGTGGAACTAGTTTATTTTGAGAGAGCTCGTCGAGATCCAGGGGATCTTATCAGGGAGGTCATGCGCCTCCAGCCACCATCCTTCAGAGGTTCTACCGATTGGGTAGAGGCCGAGGCATGGATTTTGAGTCTTGAGAGGTGCTTTGCGTTGTGTTCTTACGAGAGCAACCTAAAAGCACGTGTTGCAATTCATCTGCTGAGAGGGTCGGCCTCCACTTGGTGGAGACAGGAAGAGTACAAATGCGGATTAGTTCCTCATACTCTCACTTGGGAGATATTCACAAACAGGTTCCGTGAGAGGTACCTATCAGAATAGTTCAGACAGTGTCGTATAGACGAATTTCACAACCTCCAACTAAAAGGCTTGTCAGTAACCCAGTATGAGAGTAAATTCTTTGAGCTATTGCCTTATGTAGATTATCTAAAGGATGAGAAACTTCTTGTAAATCGCTTCATCAGAGGGTTAAATGCCAGTATAGCCAGGCCTGTTAGGATGTCCGCTCCAGAGAGCCTTCAGGTTGCTCTGAAGAAGGCACTGATTACTGAGGAAATTTAGGTCAGACCATAGGACAATAGGGATTGGTTTCAGAACCAAAATCCCACACCTCAGACTTATGGATTCCAAAAACCACATTGGAAAGGAAACAACCGAAATTCTCAGGGGTTCTCCAAACCCCCTCCTCTGCAACAAACACCACAGAACCAGAGGCAGAAGCCTCCACAGTATCAGCAGGGCTCCAAGCCCAAACAGTGGCAGACTCAGGGACAGAGACGTGATCAGAGAGCACAGGGGCAGTACACACAGCTAGCGAGGACTCAACAGTCCTCCAGGGGTGGGTACAGTGGATCCAGTAGGACAGGAGGTCAGGCTTTCTCTAGGCCTCAGGGCGCCCAGTTTCAGGCACGGGGTGCTTGCTTTATGTGTGGAGCCATGGGGCATATGGCGAGGGATTGCCCTCAGGGTCAGGTGGCAGGAAATCAGGGGATGGCTGCTTCAGAGATGATAGTTGGTGATATGGGCAGGTCCCATAGAGTATTCGCAGCGGTTGACAATTGTCAGGCTGAGCATCAGGCAACGGTTATCGAATCTACAGGTATGATCAAAGGTAACAATGTATCTATTTTGTTTTATTCAGGAGCTACTGACTCCTTTATATCTCTATTGGTTATGGAGCATTGTGGGCTAGTGGCAACTAGACAGGGTGTCAGTTGGGAAGTGGAATTAGCTTCAGGGGCTAGAGTGTCATTGGAATCAGAGGTTAGGGCATGTCAGCTGCAGATTGGCAAGCCCACCACTTTAGTAGATCTTAGAGTGACCCCACTTGGATCTTACGGAATCGTACTTGGCATGGATTGGCTTTATACCCACAGAGCCAAGATGGATTGCTGCCTAAAAAATATCGAGTGTGAAGATGATCATGGTTCGCCCATAGTTATCACCGGGATTCAGAGGCCCGTGTCTCTTTGTATGATCTCCGCAATGTAGCTTAAGCGGAGCATGCGAAAGGGATGTCAGCTTTTTGCTATCACTATCAGTGACAGAGGAGAAGAGGAAGAAAAAGAAACATCGTTTAACGACCATCCTATCCTTAAGGGATATTCAGATGTATTTCCTTCAGAGTTACCGGGAATGCCACCCCGTAGAGAGATTGATTTTCATATAGACCTAGTACCAGGAGTCGAGCCAGTTTCCAGAGCACCTTATAGGATGACCACAAATGAGCTAAATGAACTCAAAATACAGCTTGAGGAACTCCTTGAGAAGGATCATATTTTTCCTAGTGTATCTCCTTGGGGTGCACCAGTCATCTTCGTTAAGAAGAAGGACGGATCTCTCCAATTATGTATGGATTATCGGCAGCTAAATAAAGTAACCATCAAGAACCGATATCCTTTGCCCAGAATTGATGATTTATTCGACCAGCTTCAAGGTGCCAAAGTCTTTTCCAAAATAGATCTGAAGTCAGGATACCATTAGCTGAGAATAGTGGAGAGTGATATCCACAAGACCGCATTTCGCAATAGATATGGTCACTATGAGTTCACCGTAGTCCCATTCGGACTTACAAATGCCCCAACAATTTTTATGAGCCTCATGAATGGGGTGTTCCATACATTTCTGAACCATTTTGTTATTGTGTTTCTCGATGATATACTGATATATTCTCGAAATGAGAAGGAGCATGAGGAGCACCTAAAACAGGTATTGCAGTGTTTGTGGGATAACCAGTTGTTTGGTAGTTTGTCGAAATGTGCCTTCTTTTGGTCGGAGGTCAAGTACCTTGGACACGTTATTTCTGGTGATGGGATCTCAGTGGACCCATCAAAGATTAGGGCTATTATGGATTGGCCAGCGCCAACCAACGTGACAGAGGTCAGGAGTTTCATGGGCTTAGCAGTGTATTATCGACGATTCATCGAGAGATTCTCCAGAGTCGCGCACCCTATTACTTCTCTTCAGCGTAAAGGGAAGAAATTTGAGTGGACAGAGAAGTGTGAGAAGGCCTTTCAAGAACTCAAAAAGGCACTTACTAGCGCTCCTATCCTTGTTGTACCAGATCCCACAGCTGATTTCATGGTTTGTACAGATGCTTCACTAGAGGGTTTAGGAGCAGTTCTCATGCAGGATGGTAGGGCCATAGCTTTCGAGTCTAGGAAACTTAAAACTCGTGAATTTAATTATCCCACTCACGACCTTGAGCTCGCAGCAGTAGTGCATGCACTTGTGAGGTGGAGATACTTCCTTTTAGGTCATCACTTCGAGTTGCATTCAGATCATTAGAGTCTTCAGTACATCTTCACTCAGCTGAACCTTAATGCACGTCAGAGGAGATGGATGGAGTTCTTGTGCGAATATGATTTTGACGTTCACTACATCAAAGGAAAGGAAAGCGTAGTTGTAGATGCTTTGAGTAGGAGACTTCATGAGGTTTACACCATATCTATGGGCACGGATTTGAGAGACCGTATACTACAGCACTTGCCAGAGGATGGATGGTATGCAGAGGTTGGTCAGGTAATACGATCTCAGGTTACTCTAGAAGGGAAATATGTGGATTATTCTTTGGAGTCCGATGGACTGTTACGCCAGAAAGGGCGCATTTATGTACCTTCCTCTGGAGGGTTGCGAGAGTTCATTTTCACGGAGGCTCATAGAGCTCCTTATGCAGTGCATCCTGGGGTTAAAAAGTTGCATGCTGACTTGAGGCAGTTATATCATTGGTCGGAAATGTGGCAGCTCATTGCTGAGATAGTAACTCGATGCCTTGAGTGTCAGAGAGTAAAGGCGAAGCACCGCCATCCAGGTGGGTTGCTCCAGTCTCATGCTATACCAGAGTGGAAGTGGGATACTATATCCATGGATTTCATCATTGGTCATCCTATGTCTTCTCATCACCATGATGCTATCTTAGTGACAGTTGACAAGTTGACCAAAGTAGCTCACTTTTCACCAGTCTGTACTACATTCACAGCTCCAACAATAGCGCAGGTGTTCTTACGAGACATTGTTAGACTTCATGGCTTACCTGGCAAGATTATTTCTGACAGGGATTCTCTTTTCACTTCTTCCTTTTGGAAGTCATTACAGGCAGCTATGGGCACTAAGCTCAATTTCAGTATAGCTTATCACCCGGAAACAGATGGTCAAACAGAGAGGGTCAATCAGGTGTTAGAGGATATGCTTCGCATGTACATCATGGATCATCAGACCTGGTGGGAGGAGTATCTTTCCTTAGTGGAGTTTGTCTATAACAATGGGCATCACACTTCCTTGGGGATGCCACCCTATCAAGCATTATACGGCAGGCCTTGCAGGATGCCCTTGAGTTGGGATCGCATAAAGCACAGAGTTGCTATTGGTCCTGAGATAGTTCAGGATATGGAACAGCAAGTGGATTTGATTAGGCAGCGTCTTAGAGAGGCTCAAGATAGACAGAAGAAATATGCTGATGCAAAGAGGATAGATCGTAGCTACTTGGTTGGAGACAGAGTCTTCTTGAGAGTGCGATCGCATAAAAGTCCAATCTGTTACGGAAAGGGTTCTAAGTTTGCACCTCACTTTGTAGGACCTTTTGAGATTCTTGAGAGGATAGGCCCAGTTGCCTATCGTTTAGCATTGCCACCTAGCCTGTCACGCATCCACGATGTGTTTCATGTATCAGTTTTGAGATAATATATCTATGATGAGTCTCACATTTCAGATTGGGATGCCTTGCAGGTGGAGTCAGATGGGCAGCTAGCTTTGGAGCCCATTCGCATTTTGGCATGCCGGACGTTGGCCCTTCGAGGTCGAGAGCTGGACCAGGTTAGCGTCCAGTGGGATTGCTATGATGAGGTTACAACTTCATGGGAGGATGTAGCACGTATGAGATCAGAGTACCCCCACCTCTTTGATGAACTCCAAGAGGAAGTTCATGCCTAGAGGGGGAGGGTGTGAGGCCTCACCTCAACTCAGTCTGACATTTCAGTGGATTTTATATTTAGACTATTATGGATACTCTATTTTCATGCATTTTGAAACTTAGAACTTATATGATTTCAGGATTTGGACAACATTGCTATGTTTTGATGATTTACTTATATGCTTTATGAGATAGAACACTACATGATTGTTAAATAAGATGATATTGCAATGATAGATGTCGTTATTGAATTTGCAGGACTTTACTATGATAATAGAACTATGATGTATGGTTAAGTTTATGTGAATTAAGATGAAATTGCTTATGTGAAATTGCTTGATAAAAGATGTATTTAATCTGTGCAGATGTAAATTGTATGCAAGTGATTATGTGTATTGTTATTCCTTTGAATTATATTATATGTGGATATTTGGAAGTACTAATGTGTAAATTGAGATGCGCAGGAAATTAACCATGTGACCATGGAAAATTTACGGAGAACCAAACCTAGACTTATGTATGATCGTAAGCTAGGGGTTGTCTATTTGGAGAGACAACACCCCATTTGTGTTGTATTTTATTCGTAACAGTATATGTTGCATGTGTGTTAAGTGTTATTTAAATTTATTGTGTAAAATCCACAAGAGACGATTTCATGTTTTAAATTTTAAAATTGTTTTATTTGTGTCACTTGACACATGTGGATTTAAGTTTAAATGTTTTATTTTTGTCTCTTGGTGGGAAAGTGTTCAACTTTAGCTTTTTCAATTAATGTAACGTGATGTCATAAATACTTTGGGAAAAGAATCTTTGGAGAGGTCAACATATGTTTGACCCGAAAATAAACTTCAGAGGGGTTTAAAATGGGTTAAATGAACACCTAGGGGTAGTTTAATAGGGTTTCTTAAAGCGCATAAGGTATACCTAAGGGTTAGGGGTAATTTTAGGCAAGTTTCTACTTCTAAGTGACCTTTTTGACATTCTAAAATTTGGCTTTTCTGAGTTGTGCGAAAATTGAAATTAGAAGTTTGAACTGAGTTGTAAACTTTCCTATTCAAATGAGAGTTTTTTTTCCCATTCTGTCTTACCTTCCTCTTTAGTTTTTAGAAACTTGTGAGAACTGGGAGAGTGAGCTTCTTAAGCAAGAATTTGAAAATTTGAGGGTAATCACCCACTCTCCATTTTTGGAGACAAGAGAATTTTTTTTGAAAATAATAGAATAGATTTGAATAGAAAATTTGGCTAAGGGTAGAAGAAGAAGATCTGTGGATTTGGGCAGCGCTTCCTCAAACACTATCCTACCTTTGGACAGATTAAGGTTGGTTTCATTATTCCTAAAATGACTTCTTTTTGCATATGTTTGAAAGTAGGTTGGTGTAAGAAAATATGTTTTCTTGAATGTCTTTTTTTTGAAATTTCACTTGGTATTTTCGTATGTTGTTTTGGATGTGTTTTTGGGAGTTTTTCAAGACCTCTTACTCTTGGGAGAGAGGAGGATCTTGTGGGTGGTAGCAGTGACAACCCTCAAGTGAGAGACTCTCATTATGAGAGCGATCACAAGGGATTTTTGTGTGACCCTTGCCGCATGGCCTGTTTGTGCAATGGGGGTCATAAGGAGGGATATAAGGCTAGAATGCCTTAGGGGGGTCATAAGGAATAAGGGGTTGAAATTCTTGATGTATTCATTGTGCCATGAGGTGGCTACTTGTTTTCCATACTTGCAATTCTCCTCAGGGTATTGGTCCACTACCACCCTTGAAAAGGTCATCACCAATGTGTGGTGCAGTGTAGCCAAGTTGGGAGTATGTTTGAAATATGTGTGTTTTTGTCTTCTATGTGTTTGCATGTTTGTTACCCGTCTAGGGCTTGGTTCTCCGAGCTCGGGGCTTGGTTCTCCGAGCTCGGGGGTGGCTACCAGTTAGCCTAGGCTGGGAGGTGAGCACTCCATGGTCATATTTGTGAATTATTATGCAGGATGTCAAGAGTAAAGAATAGGACAAGTGAAGGTTATAGAAATTATTGTTACAGAAATTTATGTGCAGTTGTAATTATTAGTTTTAAAAAGAAGAAATATACCCTCATTTGTTGAAATGAGAGGCAAGTTGTAAATTTGAAATATAGACATGAGATTTGTTATTGTGTTTAAATAAAGAAACATCTTGTAAATTTTGCAGAATATCTTTAGTGTTGTAAAAAGCCAGATATATTTCTATTTTCTGTTTGAAAAGAATTACTTTTGAATTTCACGCAATAGTCATTGTAATATGAAAAATCAGTTTTATTTAATTCTGTGTTTTGCTTTAGCTATGAAATTGTATTCATTTTAATTGCAGAAAGTTGAGTTGTAAATGTTGTTAGATTTTAAATTAAAAAAAAAAATCTACTTAGTTACAGTAGAAATTTCAAAATCAGTAAATGTATTTTTGCAGAACAGAATAATGTATTCCTAAATTAGGATTCCCTAAGTTCAGAAATAAAGTTTATTCGATGTGCTATGATGAATAGATTAGTAGGAAAATTGTTTTATTCTTAAGCATTCAAAATGAAATTTAAATAGAAAAGGCATAAGTTAGATTTGCATGCATAAATTATAACAAAAAAAAGATTAAACTAATTATTTCTATTTTCTGTAAAAACAATATAGTAGAATGAAGTTTTAAAAATAAAAATCATTTTCCCATCTATATCCTCTTCATTTAAATTAAAATACTAGAGCCTATTTATTTTAAATGAATGTCGCATGTAATTTATAAGTTCATACAAATATAGTTTTAAGGCAGTTTACATGTATTTCATTTTAACTAGGTTTGTTTTTGTTTTTTTTTAAATATATGAAATAAAATGTGTGGTATATATATATATATATATATATATATATATATATATATATATATATATATATATATATATATATATATATATATATATATATATATATATATATATATATATATATATAAGGATGTATATCAATATATATATATATATATATTTAAAAATATATATATATATATATATAAATAAAAATATTTTATTTTAACTTAGAAAAAGAAAGGGTTTTTTTTTGTATGGCCGCGGACCCCACTGTGTGTACACACAGTGGTCTGCCTCGCGGCTTCCACTGTGTGAACACACAGTGTGGGCCGCTACGGCTCCCACTGTGTGGACACACAGTGTCGGCCGCGGCCGCCACTGTGTGGACACACAGTGGTGTGGGTCGCAGCGGCTCTCACTGTGTGGACACACAGTGTTGGTCGCAGCCGCCACTGTGTGGACACACAGTGGTGTGGGCCACAGCGGCTCCCACTGTGTGGACACACAGTGGTGCCGCGCCGCCACTATGTGGACACACAGTGGTGCCCTCGGCGCCCCCGTCGCTCCCTTAAACCTTGCGAAAATTTCCATAGCCGCTGTCGATGGGTTTCGACCCTGCATTAAAATGCTAATCAAAAAATATATATTAAACCCTAGCCCGGGTAGGACTAGGGTAATAAATAAATCAAATAAAAGAGTAACTTAGGGCCATTTTATAATAAAAAAATCCCTAATTAGGGTTTTGAAGGGGCTTATTTGCTATTAAGTTGGAAAACCTTTTAAAAGGCTAATATATATATATATATATATATATATATATATATATATATATATATATATATATATATATATATGTTTAAATACCCCTATATGATATACAAATAGGAAGTTGAAAAAAAAAAAAAATTTAAAGAATAAAGCCTAATCTTGTATTTTTAAATATATTTAGTGTGATAGATACTTAATCATGCCCTAGTTAATGTAATTAGAGCATTAAATTTTAAGTTTGGATTTAAAAGGGAATAATTTAAGCACCTTTCAGTTGAGGTTAGAATGGATGCTAGAAAAATAATTTTTAATTAGCTTTCTAAAGTTGATTAATAGCTACGCATAATTAATTTTGCCCATGTAAATTAAATTATCTAAATTAAATGACACTTTAAACGATTATTATAATTATTGATTTAAAAATGGATTTTAGACTATATAGTCTTATTGGAGATTAAATTTACCTTCATCTTCTATTTTTAATGAGTTTGATTTAATTAATCTATTGACTAGGTATCTTGTGAAAATAAAATTAAATCATTTAGTTTTCCACAAATAAAATTTAATTAATTTCGATACTTAGTTAGTATCAGAGTTAGCTCGAATATCGATATGGCAAACATGTTAATGCATGTCGAGTTAGCGAATTTTGTTAATTAATTAGTATTTAAAAAAAAAAATCATTCCATTTTTGCCCTAAATTTTGGGCATGACAGTGAAGGTATATGCGAGATCAAGCATAGGTATAAATGAAGATATCATTTGAAGGTGAAGTTAGGTTTTTGTAGAAGCATATCAGCATTACACCGATACTGAATCCATCATATGAAGATGCTATTTAGTGTAGTACATTCTTATTGGATTTAACCATCCAACTGTAGTCAGTGTGACTCCCATCTGTGATTGAGCAGTGAGCTCAAGGTTGTTGGCCTTTCTGCATGTGTAGACCCCTCTTGTACACTTACTATCTGTAGTAGTATGATTTGATTGTGGGTAAGGTTTCCCACCGTGGTTTTTCTCCTTACAGGGTTTCCACGTACAAATATTGGTGTCATGTGTTGTGGATGACTTTGTGCTTATGTTTCATGCATTAATTCTTACCGGTATAGTAATTTTCTATTAACACTGTTTACCGGCATACTTAACTGATTTACCGGTATTAAGCATTAATTTAATAAGTTTTTGGTTTGAATTTCTTAGACAACTGATTCACCCCCACCCCCCCCCCTCTTAGTTGTCTTCGAGACCTACAGTATAAGTCTATGATTGGTGGTTTGTTATATCTAACTCAGACTAGACCGGATATTATGAATGCAGTAAGTATTGTTTCAAGATATCAAAGTAATCCTAAAGAAAATCATGAATGTGTTGTAAAGAGGATATTCTAGTATTTGCAAGGAATAATAGAATATGGCTTGTGGTATTCTAGAGATGATAACTTCACTTTATGTGCATATACAGATTCAAATTGGGAAAGAGATATTGATGATAGGAAGAGTACTTCTGGTGGAGCTTTATTTCTTGGAAAGAAATTGGTTTCATGGATCAGCAAAAAATAGTCATGTATTTTTTTATCTACTGCAAAAGCTAAATATGTTGCAGCAACAACTAATTGCCCTCAAGTCTTGTGGATGAAGCAAATGTTGAAGGATACCAAGGTAAATTTTAATGAACTGGTAGTTATCTATTGTGATAACTCTGCAGGTATTGACATGTCTAAAAATCTGGTATTTCACTCTAAGAATAAGCACATATCAATAAAATATAACTTTCTGAAGGACAAGGTGGAAGAGAAGGAAGTCAAACTGGTTTATGTGAACACTAAAGAACAGATTGCAAATATATTCACTAAACTATTGTCTAAGGAATCATTTGAGTATTTGAGAGACAAGCTAGGGGTATCTACCCCTTGGACATAAACTTAATTGATGGAGCGGACCATCAATCCGGTATGCATCATCAGCTTCATCCTTTGCTCCGGGTTGATGTAGTGGTGCTACTACTCAGGGGGAATAGTCAGCTTTGAGATTCACAGAATTTTGATATTTTTGTCAAATTTCTGGTATTGATGTTAAAGGGGGAGAGATAGTGATGTGAAAAATAAATTCCAAACTTTACAGAGATATTATTCACAGGGGGAGAGTTATTGATATTCAGGAGATTGTTGGTTGTTCACAGGGGGAGAGTTATTGATATTCAGGAGATTGTTGGTTGTCTTCTACAGGGGGAGACTTGTTTGGCATTTCTTGGTACTTAGATGTTTTTCACATCTAGTGTTGTCATCAATGCCAAAGGGGGAGATTGTTGGCAATATGGAGGAATTGATTATGTGTTGCATTGATGTTTTGTCATTGATGTCAACACTAGCTGTTTTGGTTGGTTACCGTCAGACGGGTTTTGGTTACCGGTAGAAGATCTTGTGTTATCGGTAAGGGTTTAAGGTTTAACCGGCAGAGCTTTACTGAGAATCTTTGACAGAATGCATAAGTGGTGTTGGTGTAGCTTCTAGATGGAATTCAGTATGCAAAAAGTGATCCTTGATCATGCCTCGACTAATTGGAGATATCGCTTTGGCGTGGAGGACCCAGATTAGGTCTGGTACCTATCTAGGTTATGGACTGATATCATGTTAACGTGTTCTCTACACATTACTGGGATGATTTATGGATTGGCTATTGTTGTTTTGGTCTAAATCCAAAATGGCATGTCATTGTATTATAGATGTATGTAATGATCTTATTATAATATATTTTAGGTGGCCAACCTAATTGGTTTAGGTCTTAGGGTTTGTATAAATTGATGTAAGATCTCATTGTAGATCATGGTAGGGGAATGGAAAATATGTTCGTGGTCATGGAATGATATATCATATGCGAAGGAGATCTGGTTGATCATAGGTGATCGAATTGGGTTTAAGTAAGAGGTCAAAGGCCTCTGGTATTGAGCTTAATCAGGACTGTAATTAAGCATGGTAGATGCAATCTTTGGCAATTCATTCTTCTGGATTGTTGTCCAATTATCTTGAGGTGGTTATAACCTCTTTGTAGTCAGTGGGACTCTTTTGTAATGAGCAGTACACTCTAGGCAGTGTGCCTTCCTGCATGTGCAAGCCCCTTATTGTATCACATACTTTCTGCAGAAGTATCATCTAATTGTGGGTAGGCTTCCCACCGTGCTTTTTTTCTTTACCAGGTTTTCCACGTACAAATCATAGTGTTATGTGGTATGGTTGCATCATATTAATTATTTGTTTCATTCTTAAGTTTTATTGCTTACCGGTATCTATTTCTGCTATTCTGGTATTCAATGTTTATGTGCTCCGGTTAAAGGTTATAAAGTGGTTTGATTAATATAATTTGTTGACAACTGATTCACCCCCCCTCCTCTTAGTTGTCCACCAGTTATCCTAACACTATACTGGGTCTCGATTGATCTAGGTTATGGACCGGCTTTAATGTAATGTGTGGATTAGACCTCTCAATGTGTTTTTGAGATGTTTGATGTGTTGGATATTGTTTGTTTGGTCTAAGGCCAAAAAGGTTTGTAATTATGTAATTGATTTATTATTTGGTGGCCGACCTAATTGTTTATGGTCGAGGGTTTGTATATATAGATGTAAGATCTCATTGTAGATGATCATGGTTATGTTAGAGGTCATGGTCAAGGAATGTAATGTGTGAATAATGTAATATCATTCAGGCAGAGGATTTGGTTGATCATTGGAGATCGAGTTAGGTTTATGTAAGAGGATTCAGTCCTCTGGTATTGAGCTTAACTAGAATTGTATTCAGGCATAGGAGATGCTATCTTTGCAGTTCAACACTTCTCTAGATTGTAGTTTGGATTTCTATGTACTCAGTGAGGCTCCTTTTGTAATGAGCAGTGCGCTCTAGGTTGTTGGCCTTCCTGCA
Organism: Cryptomeria japonica; assembly: GCF_030272615.1. NCBI lineage: Eukaryota > Viridiplantae > Streptophyta > Pinopsida > Cupressales > Cupressaceae > Cryptomeria > Cryptomeria japonica. The sequence goes on from NC_081414.1 coordinate 27,445,631, forward strand.
AGTGTACGCCCCTTAATTGTAATTCACATAATTACTGTAGAAGTATTATCTGACTGTGGGTAGGCCTTCCACAGTGGTTTTTCCCTTTACCGAGTTTTCCACGTATAAATCTTGGTGTCATGTGGATGGTTTTTATTCTGTGATTATTGTTTATGCTTAATTGGTTTAATTGCTATTCCGATATTAATGTTTTGGGTTCTGGTATTAAAGTTTTAAATTGCTAATAGTTATGGTAATCTATGACAATTGATTCACCCCCCCCCCCTCAGTTGTCTTTTGGTTATTTGAACTGTCTAACAATTGGTATCAAAGCATTGGTCCTCTTTGCAGAAAGCTTAACCATTTGAGGAAGATCCTATGGCAATTAACAGTTCAAGTTCATCCAATTCTTCTGAGCTATCTTTCGGAGGGATATTTCGAGGCTTGATGGAATAAATTATATAGTATGGAAGATTTGGATGGAGACTCATCTGAGATGTCTTATCAAGGAGATTTGGGAGATCACACAGAATGGTGTCACACCCTATAATATGGGATCTGGCAATCCTCCTTCGGAAAACATGGACAAGGAGCTTGAGAATGATTGTAGAGCAAGAGAATCCCTCTTGTGTGCACTTTTTGATCAGAAAATAATGGGATTAACTAACAAATCATCTAGAAAGGTTATATGGGATAAGTTGGATACTCTTAATGAAGGTGACCCTATAGTGAAAATTGCTTAACTTGATGGTTATCGGGTGAGACATGAAAACCTGAAAATGGAAGAAGATGAAAGGATTACTACATTCATGGAAAGGGTAAATGAGATTCTTATGAGAATTTAATGTTGTGGTGGAACTCTGAGCGAAGATGAAATTGTTTCTAATGTCCTGAGAGCCCTACCACTAGCTTACAAAATGAAGGATACTACTATTAATGAGTTAAGAACAATGGCTAATACATCTATCAACAAAGATACTTTGGTTGGGAAACTATCTTCTTTTAAGATTGAAGAATTTGGACCTTCTAGAGCTGTGAAGTCTAAACCTGTTTTTCATGCATCTACATCTACAACCGGTAAGAAAGACTGGAAAGCCTTGTATCTAAAGGAATTAGAATAAATGAAGAGAGAAGATGATGTGTTCAAGCAGCTTGAAGCATTATTTTCTAGAAGAGTACCTAAAGGACTGATAGGAAGTAAGTATGAAGTAAAAGCACCTTTTAAATGTTTTGCATGTAATAAGATTGGTCATTTTGCATCTAGATGTCCTAAAAGGAATTCAATATTTGAAGAAAGAGTTATTTAAGCCTAACACTAGATATCAAAACAAGTACAAGTACAAGAAAAATAGAGATGAATCATGCTACATAGCGGATGAGGAAGGCATTACTGATTCTGATGATGAACCGCAAAAGACTTTGCTAGTAATTCTAGCAATGGGAAGGAATGGGTGTTCCTGGCTATCAAGGAAGATGATTCAACACTAGAAGTAAATGTGCCTGAAGAGAAGGCACTTGCTGCTAAAATTGAAGACAATGATGAATGGGTAATTAATAGCAGTTGTTCACATCATATGACTGGAGATAAAGGGAAGTTTCTATCTTTGCAAGAATTTGATGGCGGTCTAGTTAGATTTGGATATGACAAAGCATGTATGACCAAAGGAAAAGGAACTATATCATTGGATGGTAAGAACAATACTGACAATATTTATTATGTTGAAGGTTTAACGCATAATATTTTGAGTGTAGGACAATTGGTAGATAAGGGATTTCAATTATAGTTCAAAGATGGAAAATGCAAAATCATTAACAGATCTGGTTTAGAGATTGCAACCGGTACACAGACAAAAGGTAATATATTTCATTTGAACTTCGGTGAGAAGACATGTTTGATTAAACAAATTGATGAGAGTTGGCTATGGCATAAAAGGATGTGTCATGTGAATTTTGATTGCATTGTGAAGATCAATTCAACTAAGGCGATTAGGGATGTACCTAAGATTATGAAGCTCTATAATCTGGTATGTAAAGAATTTCAAATGGGTAAATAGGTCAGAACCTCTTTTAGGAGTATAAAAGATAAATCAAATTATGTTCTTGATCTTATTCATATTGATTTGTGTGGTCCTACTAAAGTTAAAAGTTTTCAAGGTGATAGATATTTCATGCTAATCATTGATGATTGTTCTAGAATGATGTGGGTTACTATTCTAAAATAAAAATCTGAAGCATTTGAAAAGTTTAAATCTTTAAGGCTAAAGTGGAAACTAAGACAGGATTGAAGATTAAATGTTTGAGGTCAGATCATGATGGATAGTTCACATCCCATGAGTTTAATAACTTTTGTGAGAAGCATGGTATAAGAAGACAATTTTCTGCTCCCCAGACACCTCAGTAGAATGGAGTTGTGGAAAGGAAGAACAGAACTATCTTGGATGTTTCTAGAACAATGATGATGGAAGCTAATCTACCTCATATCTACTGGAGAGAAGCAGTGAGCATAGTATTTTATACATTCAACAGAGTACATATCAAAGAAGAAACCAGTAAGACACCTTATGAATTATGGTTTGGAAATACACCTATAGTTAAGTATTTCAGAATTTTTGGTAGTAAATGTTATATCAGGAGAGATGATATCATAGGGAAATTTGACCCTAGATGTGATGAAGGCATATTTATTGGTTATTCTAATGAAAGAAAATCATATAGATGTCATAACAAGAGATTGCAAAGAATTGTGGAGAGTGTTAATGTCAAAGGAGATGAGCTGAATAGAAGTCAAATCGTTGTTTATGAGAAGGAACCGGCAGTGGAAATGATTATAGATGAATCGATAGTACCTTTACCGAAATAGAGTGTTGAACCAGTTACTCTGGCAGTATCAGAGAATTCTACAGTAACTGAAGAACAGGGAAGAGGAACAAAAAGTCAGAAGACTCCTAGGTATGTGAGATTGAATCATTCAGAAGATTAGATCATTGGGGATAAGAGCAATGAAGTGATGACAAGAAGAAGACTGGAAACTAATGAGGTATGTTTAATTTCACAAGTTGAATCGGTATCAGTAATTGAGGCATGTAAAGATGAATATTGGTTGAAAGCTGTGGAAGAAGAATTAGATCAGATCGAGAAAAATAACACATGGACCTTGGTTCCTCAGCCTAAAAATAAAAATGTTATTGGAACTAAATGGGTTTTTAGGAATAAATTGAATGAGGATAGTCAAGTTATAACGAACAAGGCTAGATTGGTTTGTAAAGGATATTCTCAAAATGAAGGAATTGATTATGGAGAGACTTTTGCACTTATAGCTAGGATTGAAGCTGTAAGATTATTTCTTGCATATGTTGCTTATAAAAACTACAAGGTTTATCAGATGGATGTTAAATGTGCATTTTTGAATGGGCATCTTGATGAGGAAGTTTATATTGAGCAACCTAATGATTTTTCACTATCAGATGATACAAATATAGTTCGCAGGTTAAGTAAAGTTTTATATGAATTGAAACAAGCACCTAGATCTTGGTATGCAAGGTTGGATAAATATCTTTTGAAGCTTGGTTTTACTAAGGGCAGTTCTAACAGGAATTTATATTATAAGATCACTGATGATGATATACCAATTATTGAAGTATTTTTTGATGACATTATTTTTGGAGGTGAAGCGAAGTTATGCATAAATTTTTTTAAGAATATGGAGAAATAATTTGAGATGTCTATGATTGGTGAGATGAAATTTTTCTTAGGTTTGTAGATTACTTAGACTGACAAACGTATTTTCATCTGTCAAACTAGTATGCTAAGGAATTGTTGAAGAAATTTGCTATGGGAGATTCTAAACTTGTAAGTAATCTTATGGTTACAAGTGAGAAATTGATAAGAAAAGATGTTTCTACACCGGTAAATCCTACAAGATACAAATCTATGATTGGAGGTCTTCTTTATTTGACTCAAACTAGACCTGACATTATGAATGTTGTTTGTATTGTTTCAAGATTTTAGAATGATCCTAAAGAAAATCATGAGTTTGCGGTGAAAAAGATTTTTAGATACTTGCAAGGTACATCAGAATATGGTTTGTGGTACCCTAAGGATGATAACTTTACTTTATGTGCATATACAGATGTTGATTGGGCTGGAGATATTGATGACCAGAAAAGCACTTCTGGTGGAGCTTTCTTTCTTGGAAAGAAGTTGGTTTCATGGATCAGCAAGAAATAGTCATGTACTTCTCTATCTACTACTGAAGCTGAGTATTTTGTTGTTGCTACTAACTATACACAAGTTTTATGGATGAAGAAAATGTTGAAGGATATAAAGGTGGATTGTGATGGACCGATAGTTTTTCACTGTGATAACTCTATTGCTATTGATATATCAAAGAATCTGGTATTTCATCCTTAAACAAAGCACATATCTATCAAGTATAACTTTTTGAAGGAAAAGGTGGAAACAAATGAAGTTAGACTAGTTTATGTGAACACTAAAGAGAAGATTGAAAATATTTTCACTAAACCTTTGCCCAAGGAATCATTTGAGTACCTGAGAGACAAATTGGGAGTTTTTGCTCCTCTAGTAGAGACTTGATTGATGTGGTTTGGCATCAGGTCGGCATGAATTATCAGAGATATTATTCATTTCGGCACTGATTTGGGATGCTACTACTCAGGGGGAGTAGTCAGCTTTGTGATTTAGTGGTTTATGTTTTTGCTTTGATATTTTTGTCAGATTTCTGACATTAATGTCAAAGGGGGAGAGATATTGATGTGAAAAAGACAAAGAAAGAAAAAGAAAAAGTCAAAAGGGGAGAGATATGAATAAGAAAAGTAAAGGGGAGAGATATTGAACATTCAGAGTTGTATGTGGGAGATTGTTGGTTGTCTTCCATTGGGGGAGACTTGTTTAGCATTTCTTGGTAGTTAAATGTTTTTCACATCTAATGTTGCCATGAATGCCAAAGGGGGAGATTGTTGGCCATTTGGTGGAATTGATTATGTGTTGCATTGATGTTTTGTCATTGATGCCAACACTAGTTGTTTGGATGTTTTACCAACACCCTTCTGGTCCCACTAGGTTGAGTGGTTTCTGGTTGATTTGGATCTGGCATGATCTGGTAGGCTCCAATATGATTTGGTGATGGAATTGACTTGTTCATGATACTCATGCTCATATTCAGTCAGTTGGTTTTGGTCTGGTGATCGTAGGCTATCCTTCTTGCTTAGAAGCTTAGTTTCTAATTTCGGCGAGGGTTTCACCGGCAGAGCTTTTGATGAAGATCCTTGATGAATTGCATAAGTGGTGTTGGTGCATCTTCTGGTGGAGTTTCAAGATTCTATTGGTGATCATGTTTGAGACTTGGCGGATGGAGATCATTGTTGTAGCGTGTGGACCTATATTGGGTCCTGGTTGATCTAGGTTATGGACTGGCTTTAATGTAACATTTGGATTGGACCTCTCGATGTGTTTTCAAGATGTCTTATGTGTTGGATATTATTTGTTTGGTCTAAGACCGATATGATTTGTAATTATATAATTGGTTTATTATCTGGTGGCTGACCTAATTATTTATGGTCAAGGGTTTGTATATATAGATGTAAGATCTCGGTGTAGATGATCATGGTTATGTTAGAGGTCATGGTCAAGGAATATAATGTGAGAATAATGTAATATCATTCAGGAAGAGGATTTGGTAGATCATTGGAGATCAAATTTGGTTTATGTAAGAGGATTCATTCCTCCGGTATTAAGCTTAACTAGAACTGTACTCAGGCATAGGAGATGCTATATTTGCAGTTCAACACTTCTCCGGATTGTAGTCTGGATTTCTATGTAGTCAGTGAGGCTCCATTTGTGATGAGTGGTGCGCTCTAGGTTGTTGGCCTTCCTGCAAGTGTAAGCCCCTCAATTGTAATTCACGTACTTACTGCAGAAGTATTATCTACCTATGGGTAGACTTCCCACCATGGTTTTTCCCTTTATCGGGTTTTCCACGTATAAATCTTGGTGTCATGTAGATGGTTTTTATTCTGTGATTATTGTTTATGCTTAATTGGTTTAACTGCTATTCCAGTATTAATGTTTTGGGTTCCAATATTAAAGTTTTGAATTGCTAATAGTTATGGTAATCTGTGACAACTAATTCACCCCCCCTCTCAGTTGTCTTCCGGTTATTTAACTATCTAATAGGGAGTATTGTCTCAATATGATAATTAATGATAAGGGACCACAATGTTGGCATTTGACTAAACCGGTAAATAATTGACTGATGAATGTGATGAAAAGATTGAGATTCATGCTTGATGACTAAGTCTTGTGTTGTCATTGATGGCAACAATTTTTTTGTAGTCATCTAAGTCTTGGAAGCCAACCGGTAAGGTATAATCGGCACAGATGGTAGTTTAGCATAGAACTGGTAATTAGGACTCCAATCGGTAAATAGGAACAGAGTTGCATTCATGTAACCGGTACAGGCGATTGATGAAGAGTTGGATGATGTGGTTTTAAAGAAATAATGAAGATAGGTATTTGGAGCTATGTTCCTAACCGCATTGGCAGATTCAACCGGACAAGCAAGATTTGATGTACAGAGCAGGCATTCTGAAGAACACTTAACTGGTAGTGATAAAGTCACTTAAATTGGTAAACAAGAACAGGTTTTGGGTTATTTTTAGTTTGTTATGTCAGTGGCCGACATAAGTTCGGCGTGCAATGTTAGTTTGAATAGATTCATTGAACCTAGGAAATTGTTCCAAGGTTGTAGCCAACTAAGTTGGTGTCTATTAAAAGTGTGATGAGTTATGAGATAGACATAAGTATGTTGATGAGATCTAAGGTGAATATTGAGATTCTGATTGTGTGGTGATTAGTGAAGCTCTGTATTGATGTATTGTTGAAGTTTTGAGGATCTGAAGCAGATCTTATCAAACACAAAGGTGTTATATGAAGATCATTTGAACTATTGTTTTCCTATAAATCCCTTAACCGAGTAGGTCCTGACAGGCCTTAATTTGTAAATCCCCTAAAAGGGTAGCTCTATATCAGAGTGTCAAATCCTCTTGTGAGGTTGATCCTAATAGGTCATGCTTACGAGTAATATCATCGTGTTGAACTACTACACTTAATTCCTAATAAAGTTGTAACAATTGTGTTTGTGGCATCGTCCCTATAAATCATCAGGGAGAAATAAGGGTCATATGGAAGTTAGCATCCAAGGGGCGGGTAATCCCCCTTGGATCAATAATCTAAAAAGATAATTTTTTAAATGAATTTACATCCGCTTAGTTAAACCTTAGAAAACCCCATTAGGGTTTGGTTGTTGTGATGTTTGGAATTTATTTATCTTAATGATTTGGACAGATGATAACGGGTCAAGGGTGATGCATATGATAGGAAATATGACTTATATGTTTTAGGCCACAAGTAGAGGGCCACCTTGGGCCTTTTTGCTATAAAGCTACTATCATGGTAGCAACCGCAGAGAAACTGTCTAGGACATTAACCCTAGAAAGGGTTGTGTACCCACCATATAGTTTACATTAAAACATAGTTAGAAACCATAACTGCATACTCTACGCCTTGATCTTGTGCCAAAACGGGTATGTAGGCAGTCTAGGGACCGAGTTGTCCCTTGTACTCAGGCATTTGGGGATGGGGATTAGGATTTGGTTTTGGGTGAGTAGTTGGTTCTCAAAGCTCCTTGGTATTTTAATCAAATGGTGCAAATACTAATTGAAAGGTTAAAATTAATTCAATGCATACTTAGAAGGAATCTTGTATGGATTCACTTGACTTCCTGAGGCTTTAGGCCGAATTCTGAGGTGGAACTCAAGCTTGTTATATAATTATTTTTATATACTCCTAAAGACAGCGACCTCAATGCATTCTGAGTAGGGGAGTGTAGTCTTTAGAGAGTGGCTCAGGACCCGAATGGTCTCAATGAGTCTAAAGTCTCTGGCTAGGGCATATCCTATTCTTATGAATAGATGCCTACCTTGTTTGGGTAGATGCCTATCCCAAATTAGATAGATGAAACCTCTTGTCATGTATGGACAGATGCCTAACTAGTATGGTTAGATGCCTAGTCTCATATAGATAGATGCCTAACTTGTATGGTTAGATGCCCATCCCGGTTGGATGGATGCATATGTTGGTATTTTGGTATGGTTTTGTCATTGATGTCAACACCTACTAAACCTTATCAACTCTGGCACTTTGGAGAGTCAGCAACATTCACCGGCAAGCAAATGACTCATGCACAGTCACCGATATCTGGTACACCGGCAGGATATAATGTTCACAAGCACTTGGAATGGCATGGAAAACACTTGGTTATGTCAAAGAAATTGTTTTGGACACTTTGTCTTGGAGATTTTTTTATTGGCATATTCGTATTAGCATACTTGTTGTTACTAGCAAATAGATCCAAGTTATACACCGGTAGGATTATCTTTTCTAGATCAACACTACACATTATGGAGATGTTTTATTATTGTTGTAAATGCATCAAGCTAACATGTTGTATCAGTTATTACATCGGATATTGTTTTAATTGTAAATTGATTTTATTGCAATATCCTTTAGAGTCGACCTACTAAAATTGGTCCTCGGTTATGATATAAATGTAATATCTTATTTGTAAGATCGAATGTGGAATGTGAAAAAGAATTGTGTGAAGGTATATGCGAGAATAAGCAGAGCTTTACACGCAGACATCATTTGAAGGTGAAGCAAGGTTTTTGTGAAAGCATATCAGAACTACACCGGTACTGAATCTAGCATATGAAGATGCTATTTTGAGTAGTACATCTTTATTGAATTTAACCATCCAATTGTAGTCAGTGTGACTCCTATTTTGTGTTTGAGCAGTCAGCTCTAGGCGCTTGGCCTTTCTGCATGTGCAGACCCCATTTGTATACACTTACTATCTGCAGTAGTATCATCTAATTGTGGGTAAGGTTTCCCACCATGGTTTTTCCCCTTATAGGGTTTCCACGTACGAATATTGGTGTTATGTGTAGTGGATGACTTTGTCTTTTTGTTTCATGCATTAATATTTACTGGTATTGCAATTAACTGATAAAACTGTCAAGCGATATAAAAGACTGGTTTACCGGTATTAAGCATTAAGTTGGTTATGTTGTTTTTTGGTTTGAATTTATTTGATAACTGATTCACCCCCCCCCCCCCCCTCTCAGTTGTCTTTGGTACCTAACAGCATATCCCATTTGGATAGATGTACCTGAGTATGTGATTGAATCAAACACAATTAATAATAAGTAAGAACAAGTAATCAATATTTATTAAGTAAAAAAAAATTAGTTGAGATTTTTGGATTAAGTAATAGTGGTTTATTACAAAGGATGCACCCCTCCTCAACTTGTTTGGATTGACTCCAAGATTGGCTATGGAATGCTCTCCACTACACAACAAGATGGGATGATGAATTTGTTGGAATCCAAGAACACTGAGAAGGGGGGTGAATCAGTGTTGTACCAGTATGATCAATTTTAACCTTATTAAAACATGCATACACCAACTGATATACCGATACATAAAGAATTGAAAGAAGTAAAGCAACCAATAAGCCAATCACATAAATGAGTAAAATAACAAACAAAATTATACATGAAAAATATCAAAGAGGAAAAACCACGGTGGGATTTGTGACCCACAATATCAATCCACTATCCATATGAAGAGATATTACAAAATATAGGGGCCTACACTTGCAGGAAGGCTTATAGCCTAGAGAACACTGCTCAATCATAAAAGGATCCTCACTGACTATATATAAATCCATACTTCAATCCAGAGAAATGAGTGAACTGCTAAGATAGCATCTTCTATGCTAGAATACAGTTCCGATTAAGCTCTATTTGTTTTGGTCTGAAACCCTAAACCCTTTACTAGAATATCTATCACATAAATATCCTCACATACATGATCTCTTTGATATATTTTGCATCTCCTTCATTGTTTCCTTCCTAATACATATTTGCATCACCTTCTATATTTCAAAATGATCTAACCATCTAACCTATATACCCTATACAATTTATCATGCCTTATGTCGGGTTACAAAGATAATTACAATATCAATATACATGTCGGCTAGATAACATAAATACGTGAATATCAAAAACAATTGTCGATGTCGGATCCAAGAGATGTCGGCCTCCAATACCGAAAACCTTTTCTAAACCATGTCGGCCTACATTGTTGGTAACCAAAGAAATTCATCCATCCTGTCGGTATCGATGCTAGTGTAGTGTCTATGAAGTGCCTATCGGGACACAACTAAACCAAAACATGAAGCCGGAACAAGATACCATATTGCCATCAATGACAACATAGTGAAACCAACCAAATGAGTGTCAATTGCCAACAAAATTGGCTAAATAGGATAGAGGATGGAAGAGATATTGCAAGATTTAAACATTATGATGATATGATAAAGGATTTCGATTCTTAAATGGACATAAAGACAATGCAATGAAAGTGGATCAATGGATGAAATGGATAGCATAATAATATGATGGAAGTGGATGATTTGTTAAGGGAGGAGACTCCAATTTATAAATTGGAGGCGGCCAAAATGGAGGGTCAAGATTGATTTTAAAATGAAGGGTTGAGTTTGAAAGAAAGAGTGGGAGAGGATTGAGAGTACAAGGTGTGGGATCCAAGAGATATGTCATAAAGGCATTTCTTGTCTCCACACCTCTCAAGGTACATGGGGAAGAGTTCCCCAAGTAAATTGGGAAGAGAAAAGGAATATAAAATTCCTTGGGGGAAGGGGGAGGAATTAAAAATTTCAAAATAGAGGATTGTGTGGGGATAATAAATGGGAAATGGGAAGAGGAGGCATGGGGAGATTCAAAGAATTTGAATTTCCTTGAAAGGACCAAAGTGGGCAGCATTTAAGGTTGGAGGATAAGATTGGAAAGCCATTTATGGCAAAGAGTTGACTCATCCCTAATCAAGGTGATTAAGGAGATTTATTAGGTGGTTTAATGAGGGATTAGGATGCAAATGGGAAAGTTAGGAGGATGTGACATGAGGAGATAATGAGTGGAGGAATATAAAATTGGAGGATAATGATAAGCATGATTATGGAAGAATTAATTAGACTAAGTGAGGATTAAAAAAAGTGATTTGTAGGAATCACATGATTAGCTTAGTTAATTGAGATTAATTAACTAAGCAGGGTTTAGAAGAAATAAAATGATTTTAAAAGAAAAGGGGAATAATCAATTTTGATAAATTGATTATAAGGTTGCAATGATAAAATTTAAGAGAAATAAAGACCAACACAATTAATTAAATTAATTATGTAGAAAGGATTAAATTAATTTAATTAATTTTAGGTGTCTACAAAATCAAGGATGTGAGATAGCTTTATTTAGGTAAGTGGCTTGATGAATTGGATTGATGGATAAGAGGATTTGTGTTAGTGGTTGGAAAGGAAGGATGTGACCTCCAAATATTGTCACAAAGGAAAGCATGCCAAGTTAATTTACAAATGTTATTCAAGATGTTTGGCTAAAGGGATAAAAAGTATGAAATAAGTGATAACAAGATGGGTAGAGGATTTGTTACGAAAAGATGTACTATTTTAAGCATGTATTAAATCATGTAGCAAAATCATAACTCAATCCGTATTAAAATCAATTTCCTTACAAAAATCAATGTTAAATAGGGTCAATGATAGGGTATGGTAGTAAAGAGATGGGGAGATGATGGATGAGTATGAAAAAGAAGATAAGATGGTATAAAACAAAATAACCTGTCCCCAAATGCAAAGTATTTAGACAATCAATTTACACATGATGCATGCTTGTCAATTTTTTATAATGGTACTTATCCAAGGTAGCATTAAAATGATTTTCACCATTGGATGAATAATTTCTCTTCAATTTTTTGTTTTTTTTGTTTGATATGATGTCACTAATAGTTTGATACAAAGTGTCTTCATATGTCCATGTCTATTTGAGATACTTAAAGATGATGCACTAATCATTCCATGCCAATAATGTTCTTCTTGAAGTAGTTGCTTTGTCAAGATTAAAGCACGCTTCTACAATATTTTGATAAAGTGATCTTCTTTGATGACTAAGTTGGCATTATCCAAATGTTTATATCTTGATAGGGTATTGTATCCACTTAAGTTTCACCTCAGAGATTAAACCTGCAAACACATTAGTCTACCATGCAAATATAACTCAAGCTTCAACCGATGAAACAACATGAAACGAAAAGGCAAATGAAATTTTTATACCTTCATGATTTATGTCTCATTGTGTCCTAACCCCATTGTTCTTGGTTGCAGATGATTTTTCTCTCAAACAAGCACTAGTAGATTCCAAGATGGCATATGAAGAATGGATAGATAGCTGGTTGTTGATTGATATGATAAATGATATTAATCTAATATGCAAAGATAATTATATGCTATGATAAAACTCCTATAATGCTAAATTGCTTCAAACTCAACACTCACGGATGCAAAATGAAGACTATGTGATTAGCTATTAGTTTCAAAAATGGCTTAGGAGACCTCTATTTATAATTTTTTTAGTGCATAAGCTTAGGTGGCATAGATCAATGGTCATGATTAAATATTACAATTTGGATGGCTATGAGAAAGAGGTTGAGATGTGAGAGAGAAACGTGGAAGATGTTCCTCCTACACCTACAAGATGGAGGAAAAGGTGGAAGGAGAAGCCAAGTGTCATTTATCTCACCTTGACTAAGAATGAAGACTAAGAGAATATAGGATAGTTGGAGAATATTTAGGGATAAGAGGACAAGTGGACTCAACTTCCTCCAAAGATGTAGGAAGGTTGGAGAGAATATAGGAAGGTTGAGGAATGTGTGTATGTGCACATTATTTGAAGAATAGAATGAATATTGAAGATAATGATGCGTATTAATATTAATTAAATATTAATATCTTTAGCCACATGATGGATGAGTTGGCAAAGAAGAAGTGATGTGCAGATGAGGGGAGTTGGGAAATTATTTAATTGATGAGACCATAGGATAATGGATAGAAGTTAATTAAATATAATATATTTAATTAATTGGGTTAGAAGAAAAGCTAAATGAATTAATTAATAAAATGTTTCAATTAAATTGATTACTAGAAGAATATGAAATGAATTAAATAAATTAATATTTTCAAATTAACTATTTAATAGAAGAATAACTATTAAATAAATATAACTACTCATAGCTAATTTCATGATGTATACATTTTGCCCCTCTTTGAAATGATGTTGAGACAAAATTGTTTCAAAGATTAAATCAAGCCTCGATATTGCCTCTGACGAAGATGAAAATCTTAATTGTGTGCCCCTCAGGAGATTGATCGTGAAATTGTTGGAAAATTTGATGGAGCGATTAATCTCACGATAATTAATTTAAATTTCTACAACTTTGGTTGATGAAAATGTTCGCTCTTTGATTACTTTGATATTCTGCTTGATTTGATGATTGATAGAGTTTGACTGACCCCATGATCGATGAGCGTCAATGATATAAACTCAAGATTGGATAGACTAGATGCGTAGCCTCATGATGAATGAGCGTCACTAATATGTTGTCAAAGAGATTGATAGAAATCTCAAGTGAGCGGATAGGATAGTTGATTGATTTATCAAAGCGATTGATTGGATCAAGAACTGACATTTTGTTATATCATGTTGTAGAAGGATCTAGATGTATTGATTCATCAAGGGGGGGCAGAAGGATCAGCGAGGCCTACAACATCTGAATAGAGTGGTGCTCTTCGTCCTAGTTGACATATTGATATGAGACATTTGTATGTTATTGATTATTTCTTTGATATCATTGTAAATTTGGATTGTTTATTGTTTATGATGATATGCAAACATGGAATCTATATGATTCTTATAATTCATGATTTTTTATGCATGCTACTATGATGATGATGACCTATATGCATTGATTGCATGGATGATACTTTACTGATCTATATATGCAGTGATTGCATGGATGATGTAATGATGATCTTTCCCTTCCTTTATATTTCATGATGTTATCTTGATGATATGATAATTCTCTATATGATGTGATGATGATATGTATATATGCTTGACATGATCTATATGAAAAATGATGAAAATATGAAATGGATGTTTATTTCTATTCCTTGATGTATATGCATGTGATGATAAGATGATGAAATGTTTTACTTGAAATGCATTTGATTTTTATTTTGATGATTATGGATGTAAATGTAAATGTAAATGCTTATAATGATTAAATGATGAGATATAAATAATGATGGAATAATAATATGGTTAATGATGAGATATATAAATAATGATTGAATAATAATATGGTTATTGATTCTAAATGCACAAATGAAATTAAATGAAACTAATGGGTGAATGATTCTAATGAAACTAATGATAACTAGATGCAAAAAATGATAATGATAAATGAATCTAACTAATAATGATATGATGAATGCAAATGATGATGAATGCAAACCTAATGCAATTGAAATGAATGCATTTGATAAATGATGAATAGTGAATGACATGATGATTATGATAACATGCAAACCTAATGATTTAAAAGATGAAATAAATAGGGGGATGACCCTTTGGTGAAATGGTGGGGCTTCTTACCTGTAGTGCCTACAACCTAGGTTCAAACCCCCACGGGTTCGTCTCTATCGTGTTAAAAATGGAGTACCCTTACCCTGGGGAGAACATTGGAGAAATAGTGGGGCTTCTTTCCTGTAGTGCTTACATCCTTGGTTCAAACCATTTATATGTTATTGAGCATATAATAAATTACGTGTGGGTAATAAAAGATGCAAAAAATGTCTCTGCGAGCGAAAAATCGATGCATTGCATCGACACCCTTTTTTGAGCATTCTTACCCGCAGCAAGGAATTTACAGAGGCTCTGTAAATCGGTTTGATATTTTGGCTAGTATCTCTGGGACTGAGGAACCTAGCAAAGTTATATCATGGAACCATGATCAAGAAGCCTTCTTTGCAAAAACTAAATATTTTATGGCTGATACAGTTAGGGCTCCCCCTCCTCTTTGCAAGGGCTGGGATCAAGATTGGCATTTGGTGAACCGCAGAAACAACAGAGCATTAGGGAAACCAAACTACCTCAAGCGGAATCCTAATCATTGTCAGGAGGAGGGTTTTGTAAAACCTAACCAGTCAAAGATTTCCTCTACTCGCCATATCTTTCCTCCATGGAGGTCCTTGGGAAAATTTTCAAAGAAATTGGTATCCCCGAGCTGTCACTCTTTCATGAATAATCACAATTTAAAGGAGGCTAAGTATCCTAAGCCGAATTCACCTTCAAATCCTCCAGCTAATCCTAATGGGTTTGTCATTAAAATTGATACCCATACTAAGATCAGGTATCAAATGCATTGCAACGACCAAATGCTCTTTGCTCAGTGGAAAGGTTGGGGGATCCCGTTTGATTAAATTGCTAATTTGGTGTTGGCTTCTCTCAATAACCAGGTAAAAATTGATATCCTTCCTGATAATTTCTTAGCTATTGAATGTGGTAATCAGAGTTTGAGAAATTCTTTGCTAAACGGGGACATATTAACATTCAAAGGTCTAGGGTTTGATTGTTGGGAATGGCAACCCCTCCTTCTTCCATCTCAACTTAATTCCTGCATGGTTAACAGAGCAATTTCACTTGATAAATTCCCTATGGAATTGTGAAATAATGAGTTCTTAAGAATAATAGGTAACAAAATAGGCAAATTTGTAGAAGTTAAAAAATCAGCCCTAAGCTTCTTTAACCAGCTTTTGATTGTTAATATGAATATTAACATTAAATCTTTAGAGCACATAAAAGTGAAATGCAACCATTTATGCTTAACCCTAGAATTGCCCTTTTATAATGGCTCTTTCAAAGATTCTACATTGAGGAAGATCCCCTCTGAGAAACCTTTCTCCGAATCGGTCCTCAAATCTAATGGCACCCCATTTAGATTTATGGCAGGAGGGGGTTTTACCTTTGAAGGCTATAAGTTTAATATCAACCCTAATCATCTCACCATGGACTTATGTCCTCGTAGCTCCCTTGTTATGATATCTCGCCCACCTCTTCCTCCATTGCCAACTATTAATCCACCTATAGGTTACTCATCACTTTGGGATCGAGACCTGGAAGAAGGTGAAATCGGTGAGGTGCTCCCTCAGAAAGAGCAGCCCGGACTAAATAATTTGCCATCATCTATCTCTCTCATCCCACCAGAGAGGCTAAGTCCTTTGAGGTCTTCCCCTTTAATAAAACCCACCTCCTCCTCTGAGAAATCAAAAAGGGATAGTCCTCCCCTGAATCCAGGAATGGCACCTATGCAGGGTCAACCAATCTCTCAAGTCTCAAGAATTGAGACCTTTGAGGGGTTAGAGGTCCATCCTACATCTATGATGGTTGTTTTAGATTCAATTGCAGAATCTGAGAGTGATCGAGTTGCTAGGGAAGTTAATATCATTGCCAAATTTGGAGGGGAAGAAGTAGTAAACGACCTCATAGATCAATTGGTTGGTGAAATTTGTGATGACGAGGAACTTGAAAGACAAAGGGATTTCTATGTCAAAAATCTAATGGATATTGCCACAATCGACACAGAAATAGATGATCTGTTTATAGCATTAGATAACTTAGAAAATGATAACCCAAATACTCTAGGCATTCTCATCTCTGACAGAAGAAAAGACTCTCCTAACTGTGCTAAACACAGTAAGAGAAGAGGTAGGAGATCACTTGCTGAACTAAGATCAAAGGATGGAGATGCCAAGGTTCAGGCTAAAATATCTACTCTTTTTAATGCGAGGGAGGGGAAGTTCCTCCCCAGAGAGCCATAAAAATCATAACATGGAATGTTAGGGGTCTGAATGCCCCTAACAAATAGTGCATCTTAAAGCACTGCATCTCTGATTCTAAACCAGATATAATGTTAATCCAAGAAACCAAAATGAACTCCTCTGAGATAGCCTTTTTTGAGAAAAAACTAGACGTTAGACAGCTAAAGCACTCCCCTGCTTCAGGGGCCTTAGGGGGCTTAGCCATCATTTGGGACTCTATATTCATCTTGTTTTCACCTTTAGAGATTAAGAAAAATTGGATGGGAGGAGAAGTAGTAAGTTATAAAAATAACCTAAGATTCAAATTGATTAACGTTTATGGTCCTATCCAAAATAGGGATAAGGCTAGGGTGTGGGTGGAACTGGAGTCTTTCCTCAGAAGTTTCCCAAATGATGTATGCATCATTGGGGGAGATTTCAATGCTATCACTAAGATAGCAGACAAAAGAGGAGGTAGCAACAAACTTCCTCCAGCGGCTATAGATTTTAATCATTGGATCAATAGGAACTCCCTGTTGGAAATCCAGACGGTAGATAATGCCTTCACCTGGAACAACAAAAGGCTTGGTTTCTATAACATTGCTGAGAAACTAGATAGTTTCTTTATCCATGGAGGGCTCTCAAAGCTTAACTTTACCCTGAATGCAAAACTCCTCCCTTTAGCAGGATCTGACCATTTCCCACTCCAACTAATCTTATCATCTGACCACTCCCCTAAAAAATGTCTCTTCAAATTTGAGAACATGTGGTTCAGAGATGATAACTTTTAAAACTTAATTGAGAACTGGTGGAGAAGCTTTGTTTTCTCTGGTTTGAAGATGTTTATTATCACAAGCAAGTTAAAGCTTATCAAAAGGAAGCTCTTAGAATGGAACATGGCTAATTTTGGAAATATTTTCGATAAAAAAACTCCTAATAGAAAATGATCTTAAGAATGTTAACATTGAGGTTCTTGAGAAGGGGATGGATGAACATCTCTTCCTCAAAGAAAAGGCTCTACTCTTTGAGTATGAAAAGACACTCTCAAATGAAAAGATCTTTTGGAAACAAAAATCAAGGGAGACTTGGTTGAGTGATGGGGACCAACATACTAAGTTTTTCCACAATAGTATGAAGCAGAGGCGACAGGTCAATCGAATTTCTAAAATTAAGAATTGTCAGGATTCCATCCTGTCTGAACTGGATGATGTTGCCTCCGAGGCAGCAAGGTTTTTTGATAAATCTTAAACAATTTTGAAGGCTCCAACCTCAGAGGCCAACTCAATATTATCAAGAATCTTCCAAGACTCATTAACGATGACCATAACAAAATCCTATCAAAGAAATTCTCTAAGGAGGAGGTTAAATCTGTCCTTATGAAGATGAATCCCGACAAGGCCCTGGGCCCGGATGGCTTCCCCACTAGCTTTTTCCAAAAATGTTGGGGTTTTATGGGGACAGAGATCATAGATGCCTTAGAAGGTATTAGGAACTCTGGAAAGATTCTCAAAGAAATCAACAATACCTTCTTATCTCTCATCCCCAAAAAAGAGAATCCTGAAAGCTTTAATGACTTCAGACCAATAGTCCTTTGCAACACTCTGTACAAACTCTTAACCAAAACACTAGCAGCTAGACTCCAGAATCTTCTCACCATTATCATTATTGAAGAACAAACTGGCTTCGTAGCAGATAGATCAATCTATGATGGGGTTATTAAAGCTGAAGAGGCCATTCATTCAGTCTAGCTTAACAGGGCCCCAAGTATGCTAATCAAATTAGACATAAGCAAAGCTTATGAAAAAGTTGATTGGCGCTTCCTATGCAAATTCTTGGAGGCCTTTGGATTTTCCAAATCCTGGATCAACCTAATCTTTGAATGTATATCCACCCCCAAATTCTTGGTCTTGGTTAATGGTGTTGGCATATGGACACTCCAATGAGACATTGTGTGTGATTGAAGGTTTTGTCATTGATGGCAACCTTGCAATCCTATGGCACCGGCAAGACATTCTACCGGCAAAGCATTCTTCAAGCAAGACAGTACATCGGCATCAGCAAAACCACTTTACACTGGCACCGGCACTGACACAGAAGAAAAGATGTATACTGGCACAAAGGCCGACAGGATTTTTGATATGTAATATTTTGATTATTATTGCAAGCCGACTTGGCAAATTGTAAAATGACTCTTGTATATAAAAGAGATCATTATAGACATTTGTAGGGATAGGTAAGCGAGCATAAAGAAAATTATTAGATAGACCTAATGTGCGAATTATAGGTCAAGGGTATATGTATAGAACAGAGCAAGAACCGGTACTGAATCTGGCATTGGAGATGCTATTATAAAGTAGTATAGATCATTGGATTAGTTTATTCCTAATTGTAAGTCAGTGTGACTTCTCACTGAGCAGTGTGCTCTAGGCAATTGGCCTTCCTACATGTGCAACCCCTATTGTAAGTAATATTCTCTTATTGGCCAGTAAGTGAATATTGTGGGTCACAAATCCCACCGAGGTTTTTCCCACACCGGGTTTCCTTGTTAAACATCTTGTGTTATGGTGTTCTTTTCATGTGGATGTTTTTTATTCTATTTATTACATTAATTCTTGCATACCGGTACACTGTTACTTTATGTTCTGCATGTTTTGTCTTAAGAAAATTATAATACCGGTCAGATATTGATTCACCCCCCCCCTCTTAGTATCTGTGGGAACCCTAACATTTGGTATCAGAGCTTGGTCCTCTATTTTCAGTAGCCTAACAACTTGAGGAAGATCTTGACACCGGTAAAAATGGAAAATCTAATGAAGCAACTTGAAGGAGCTCTTACTGACTATGATGCAGAGAAGTTGAAAAATATCAAATTAGAAGATGATTTAAAAGCAGCTCAGGATATCATTCAAGCACTTCAAGAAAATCTTACTGTTACAAGAAATAAGAGAAGAGAACTTTGTGAAAAATTGCAAAATGAGAATGATGAAAAGGAATCACTTAATGATATGATAAGCAAGTTGAAACAAGAGATCATGACAACAAAAAATGAAATGTAGGATATGACTATGAGATTTTGCAAAGAGATTGAGGACAGAAAGAAGAATGAAGAAGAATTAACCAGAAGACTAAGTGATGCAGCAAATGAGAACACAAGACTTAGCTACGAAAATGACATGTTGAAGACAGATCTGATGCATACTCAGAATGACTCAAATGAACTAATGAGACAAAAAGAAATCTTGGAAAGGGAATTGGAAATTGAAAATCAACACAAAGAAAAATTCAAGAAAAGCTCAGAAGAACTTGGTACCTTATTGAAGAATCAAAAACCCAAAGGTGACACTTCTAGAATTGGATTTGAAGTTGGAGAAAGCTCTGGTACTGCAAATACTCAGGATCACAGCAAACCGGTAAGACCTCCTAATACTTATAAATTCAATGGAAAATGCTTTAACTGTAATAAATATGGTCATAGGGCAAATGAATGTAGATCTAGGAATTATCAGAATATCAATCCTCCCACCGGTCAATGCTCCAAATGCAACAAAGTTGGTCATAACTCTAAAAACTATAGAATGAATGTAAGATGTTATGTTTGTGGAAGATTTGGACATTTATCAAATCAATGCAGAACACAAACTGACATAGGTTATGGGAAAGCTATTCAAAAAAATAATGTAACTTGTTATGCATGTAACAAGATTGGTCATATTGCTAAATTTTGTAGAAGTAAAGGTACACCGGTAGACAACAAAAGAACCAGCTTGAAAGGTAAAGAAAAGGTTAAAGAGGTTAAGCAAGGATTCTCAAAGCAATGGATTAGAAAAGTTGATCTAAATATTGGGAATACTCCTCCACCGGCAGGACAATGTGATGCTCCACCGGCAGGAAGTTCTTCATCTAATTGAAGAAAATTATCTTGAGGGTTTGGCAATCTAATGACACATGTGTTATTATTGCCTCGATTAGAGTAAAGAAGTTGAAAATCACTTATTACGAACAAATAAAGTTAAGTGAATACATTACCAGCATGCAATTAATGTGGTAGGTAGCGAAAAAGACTTTATAAAATAAGTTTTTGGCTCCATTTCATTTCACCGTGATTTCAAACTTTCAGAGAGCACGAAGATTTCCGAGCTAAGGCATTTTGAGCAAGAAGCAAGCACACTCCAAGCAATCATTCATCCAAGATAGAAAAAGGTATTTTATCATTGCATCCACCTCTGCAATTGAATACATAGCGAACCCTACTGTTGTGGAAGTAATTAAAAGACCTAGGCCCATATTTCAGTTGGTCCCCGAAATAGCAAAGAAAGATGATACCTTAGGTGCATTCTCTCAAATCCCTAAAGGTGTTGTATATGTTGAAGACCCTTGAATGTATATTCACTGTAATATTGAAGAGCTAGGAGATGAGAAAATCAAAACCATGTACAAAACTGAGATATGTGATGATACCGGCAATATCAAAGTTGAACACAAAATCATTGAAATCCTAGGATTCACAGAAATCCTTAGTATTCCTGAATTTCCTAAGGATGTGATTAGGATAGTATTAAGCAGAGTTCATGGAGAATTTTTCTGGTTAGATGCAATTCATAAGATCACCAAACAAGCGGTAAAGGTTGTCACAAGATTATCGGCCACCGATAAAAGACTAGATAAAAACAAGAAAGTTTCAAATGATTTAGTCATTGACCTAACAGGTGCAACATCTGATAAAAGATATTTAAGGGTTAATGATGTAAAGGATACAAATGTGAGATTCATAAGCATGATATTAGGTTACAAAGCCACTCATGCCAATAGACTCAACTCAGTTTCAAGTTTATGCATCAAGAGTGTTTATGACATAATAACCAACAATGCAAAAATTGACATCTGTGAATGGCTAAAGGATGAACTGATAGACAACCTTGGAAAAATAAAGAAGGATAAGAAAGGAACCTTCAGATTTGGAAATCTATTAGTGTGTCTAATGCTTCATATAACAAAACAAGTTCCCGGTATAGGATATAAAGATTTGAGATATGACATACCGGTAGAAAAACAACTGACAGAACTGTTCAATACCATGGGCGAGAATAAGGAAAACATCATTCATGACTTTTTCCAAGCACTAAAGACAAAAATGAAGAAAAGGAAAAGGTTATCACAGAAGATTGTAGACAAATACAAAGATGATATATGCTTTGTTATCAAAAAGGATGAAATATGGATGGAAGCAGTCATCCCCAGGACAATCTGGGTAACAGAAATGGGCTATGAAACAGATGACCACATCACTTCTGGAAGCCCCAAATGAACCTAAAGAAGAAATATTTGGTAGTGCTGAAACCATAGAAAGCCAAATTCAATCAAAGAAAAGAGTGAAAAAGGTTGAGGCAGTTGTGAGGAAAGGATCTAGACAAGCAAAAGCCATCAAGGAAGATGTATTAAAGAAAACCGGCATAACTGAAGATGAGTTGGCAGCTCCACAACCTGAAGCTCATCTATCATCGATAGGTACTTCCTCAGAAGGAGATATGCCAGCAACCTTTAAAAGAGTTGTTAGGAAAAGAGACCCCTCACCGGCAACCACTCCTTCACCTAGAAGGACAAGGTAGAAGCAACAAGCTGTGAGATCTCTGGTCAGAAAGGTCACACCTAAAAGGAAGCTGACTCCTAAGAAAAAGACAAAAACTAACTTGGCACCTCTAGACATTTTGTTAAATGAGATCACAAAGGAAGGAAAACTGAAGAACATAAAGAAAATTTATGACACTCTATCGGCTGATGAGAAAGGTCAAGTTGAGGAGAGTGTAATACTACACATGGACATGTTTAAAAAGGTTTTGATGGAAGTCTTAAATGAAATTCCTGATGACTTATACAAAAGACTTGAGGCCAGAAGGCAAGGAGTAATTGAACTGGACAAGAAAATAAAAGTAGAAAAACTACTTGTTGTATATCCAGTAAATTCCCCAAAAGAAATTGATGATCTGATAGCTCAGGCCAACCGGACAGTTTTTTCCACTGCCCACCGGCATATTTCACTGATGGCAGGTAGAGTTACAGAGGTTTCAGAGGAAACAGAAGATGGTTGGTACATATTTTTGGTTGAAAAAGAAAAACAATAAGAATATAGGAATCCCAAGCCTATTAAGGTATATCAGAAGGATAAGGACAAAGGGAAAGGGAAAGTTGGTGGACCTCCAAGCATAAATATTAAAGATAACCTACCTCCACCTGTAATTACAATCCCTGAAAACCAACCAGCAACTAAAAGCATGGATGCAGAGGATAGAAAAACAAATCCTGAAGTCCTATTCACTGTAAATGTTGATACCCAAAAGATAAACATAACAGTTGATAAAGACCCAAGTGAAAAATTAGATATGGCCAAAAAGCCTCTGGTAACAGGAAATACAGAGCAACCGGCAGCGGATACAGGGAAAAAGATGGAATCTGAAGCACAAACAGAGAAACCAACAGAGCTAAAGGCTCCAAAATAGATGCCACCAGTAAGAAATGAAGCAGGAAAACTAGTGCTAAAGGAAATGCAGACACAAACTGACCTGCCAGAGGTCAATACAAGCATGGTCACTTCCACCAATACTCAGTTTTTTGGGTCACCATCAAAGTCAACAAATGTGACTAAGGTATTACTTGAATCCATCAAGAAAATAACTGACTATAGCTCACAAGCTTACAAAGCAATAGATGATTCAATACCAATTTTGAAAACAATAGCTCCTAATTGTAATATAGATAATAAAGATTCTCTAGGACAGTTGGATACACTATGTAAATACATTTCTGGAAATATTGAGCAAATAAAGGTAGAATCAGTAAAGGACATTGTAGAAAAGGAGAAACAAAAATTCTTTGAGGAAGAAATTAAGAAGTGTAACAGAGATTTTGACACACTTCTACCAGAACTGTGTAGTTTGTTAAAAGAGTACAAAAACCTGTACAAAGACACATGCAAAAAAAACTTCCTGACTATAGATATAGACAAGAAGATAAGCAAGACACGGGAAGAGATAAACAAGCTTGCAGACAATTTTGTCAACTCACCAGATTCATTATCTATTTTTGAAGATAAGTTAGCAAATTTTGAGGTAGAATTACTTAAACAGGAGAAAGAGAAAGAGACAATAATAAATAAGGCAAAATACTTGAGATCTAAACTGAGTCCAAGATTGGATTATCTAGCATCTCTATGGAAGGAAATCTCAGAGGCATTAACACCGGGAAGTAAAACACCGGTAGAGCAATTGCAGCATCTCATCGGCACTGTGAAGAGAACTGAAACAGCAATAAAAGATAGCAAAAAGTTTATGGACAGTATAAACTTAATTTTGGGCGATCTTTTTCAGATAATAACTACCCAACTACAAGGTTGAGGTCATGGACCAGTATAACTACAAACTCTACTAACATCTTGACAACCTTTGTCATTGATGCCAAAGGGGGAGTAGTAGGATGAGAAAATTCAAAACACATGGATCATATGCTCAGGGGGAGTCCCTCATTTTTTTGGTAAATTTTTGGTCTACACATTTTTGGACATCTTTTCGAAACTTCTCATGAGTGTTGCCATCAATGCCAAAGGGGGAGATTGTTGGCATATGGACACTCCAATGAGACATTGTGTGTGATTGAAGGTTTTGTCATTGATGGCAACCTTGCAATCCTATGGCACCGGCAAGACATTCTACCGGCAAAGCATTATTCAAGCAAGATAGTGCACCGGCATTACCAAAACCAGTTTACATCGGCACCGGCACCGGCACTGAAGAAAAGATGTATACCGGCACAAAGGCCGACAGGATTTTTGATATGTAATATTTTGATTATTATTGCAAGCCAACTTGGCAAATTGTAAAATGACTCTTGTATATAAAAGAGATCATTATAGACATTTGTAGGGATAGGTAAGCGAGCATAAAGAAAATTATTAGATAGACCTAATGTGCAAATTATAGGTCAAGGGTATATGTATAGAACAGAGCAAGAACTAGTACTGAATCTAGCATTGGAGATGCTATTATAAAGCAGTACAGATCATTGGATTAGTTTAATCCTTATTGTAAGTCAGTGTGACTTCTCACTGAGCAGTGTGCTTTAGGCAATTGGACTTCCTGCATGTGCAGGCCCCTATTGTAAGTAATATTCTCTTATTGGCCAGTAAGTGAATATTATGGGTCACAAATCCCACCGAGGTTTTTCCCACACCGGGTTTCCTCGTTAAACATCTTGTGTTATGGTGTTCTTTTCATGTGGATGTTTTTGATTCTGTTTATTACAATAATTCTTGCATACCGGTACACTATTACTTTATGTTCTGCATGTTTTGTCTTAAGAAAATTATAATACCGGTCAGATACTGATTCACCCCCCCCCCCCCCTCTCAGTATCTATGGGAACCCTAACAAATGGTTCCCCGGAAGGTTTCTTCAACAGCTAAAGAGGGCTCAGGCAAGGAGATCCTATGTCCCCCTTCCTCTTCATCATCATGGCTAAAGCCCTAAGTAGATCCATCTCTAAGGCCAAAGAGGAAGGTGGGATCCAAGGAATCCCCATTACCAGTGGCCTCCCTCCCTTTACCCACCAGCAATTTGTCGATGACACGATGCTTTTTGGGCAGGGAAGTGTAAGGGAAGTGAGCACCTTCAAAGGCATCCTTAATTCCTATATGCTAGCCTCAGGTCAAGAGGTGAATCTAGCCAAGTCTGTAGTTTTTATGTTCAACATAGACCCCTCCTTAGGGAAAGTGATCAGCAATATCCTGGAGATTAGTGAAGGAACTCTTCCTTGCAAATACCTAGGCATTCCCCTTGACAAGGGTAGAAGACCCTCAAAATTATGGGACAACTTGGTGGATAAAATCAAGTTTAGGATTAACACTTGGAAAGGAAAATGGCTCTCATCTACAGGTAGAGCAAGCTTGGTTAGATCGGTCTTGTCAGCTATGCCCATTTACGAGCTCTCCTGTCAACATTTATCTTCTTCTAAACTTTTGGCAAGGTGCTAATGACAATCATAAAATATCACTTATATCCTGGGACAAGATATGCAAACCTAAAGAAGAAGGTGGAATTGGCATTAAAAACCTTCATGATCAGGGCAAAGCCTTGGGTGCCAAGTTGGTCTGGAGGATGTTTATAACCCCCCATCTCAAGTGGGCTCACTTATTGCACCACAAATACCTTAATGGAGGGAATCCTATCCAAATCTTTAGAGAAACCAACCCTCCCAGAGGGTCCTGCCTATGGAATTTTATGTTAGACTGTCAGACTTACTTGGAACCTAGGGTCCAGGGATAAAGCTCTTTTCTGGTCCGATTCATGGGGTGGATATTAGGCTATTAATAATATCCATGACTTTGGTGCTACTCATATCCTTCTTGAATCTCATAGAGGACCCTTGTTAAACAACTTTATCTCCCCTTCAGAGGATGGGGCTGGTTGGCAGTGGATCGAGAAGGAAGATGAGGATATCGCGGTAAGGGATAAACAAAAATATGGCAATTCTTAAATCAAGGAACATTGTCTTAGGTCAGAATGAGGACAAGCTCATCTAGGATGGCTCCCTAAGAGGAGAATACAACTCCAAGGATGGGTACTCTCTCATCTCCAAATCATTTTTAAGACCTATGACTGAGCTTCCCTTGAAACTTTGCTAGGATAAATATTGTCTGCCTAAGGCAGGTATCTTCTACTGGCTTGCGGTTCTAGAAAAAGCTCCTAACTGCGGACAAATTTAGAAGAATGGGGTATGAGGGCCCTAGTAGATGTCCTCTTTATGAGGCAGATGAGGAAGACACCAATCATATCCTCCTTAACTGCCCCTTTGCTCACAAATGTTGGATCTGGTTCACTAACAAACTTGATTGGTCTGTGGCCTTCCCCCACATCATCTTTGGAATGCTCAAGGCATGGCCTCTCCTCAGGCGTGGTTGTCTCTTTGAAGGTTTATGGACAGCTCTTCCTTGTTCCATTATGTGGGAACTATGGAAGGAGAGAAATAGGCGTCTCTTTAAGAATGAAAAACTAGAGGTTCCTAGAATCATTAACAGGATAGAGTCAGCTATCACTGAGCTCATGAACATCCGACTGTCATCAGGCACTTTGAAGAATGCCTCTACCACTTATTGGGATGAAAAGATGATTAAACATTGGGAAGGCTTATCCTTTCCTCCCTTTGTAGGAGATGGTCCTATTGCAAGTCTTCGATCAAGGGAAGCAAGCAGATGGCAGCCCCCAAGTGAAGGGTGGGTGAAGCTAAACTTTGTTGGGCATCCCATGGCAACCCAGGGCAAGCAGAGATAGGATGTGTTGTTCATAATTGGGAAGGAAAGGAACTAGCAACTCTTGCCTCTCTAGTTGGCATCAACACCAACAATTGGGTAGAACTTATGGCCCTGGTGGAGATCTGCAGTTATGTAGGAAACTAGGAGTTAAGAACTTGGAAATTGAAGGAGATTCGGCTATAATTGTCAATGCTCTAAGGAAAGGTAGTATGCCTAATTGGAGACTAAATACTTTGTTGTCAAAAGCTCTTGAATATGCAGAGATTTTGATAGGTTCACATTCAATCATATTTATAGGGAGGGCAATAAAAGAGCGAATGAGTTGGCCAACTTGGGAGCTGATGGCATAAATCTCCTGCCTGTGCCACCTTAATGCAACCCCATCCTTTGTTTTCATGTCCTAAGTGGTCATTAGCATGTTTCTCCTTTCATCCCCTTATATTTCTCTTGTCTAGACATGGTTTCAACCCCCTTATTTATTCCTCTTCCTGCCCCCTGTATTTGAGTATAGATACTCAGACAAACATTCAGTTTAAATATGCCCATATATCTATTCTCCCAGACTTTAACTTGGGTAGTTAGGCTCAATCCATGGTTGGATATAATCATTAAAACACAAATCTCACTCATAGATTTTATTCCTCTCCTTCATACCCATTTAGTCTTCCATCCTTTAGCCCAAGGAGAGGCCCCTCGTCTAATATTTTTGTATATACTTATCTTTGAACTTTCATTATTAGACCCTCACCTTGATTAAGTCATCCATCCTCATATTCAGCCTCTCATCGACACAAACACACACACACACACACACGCAGATATATATATATATATGCAGGTTTTATCTCACATTCTTGCGACCCAAGACCCTTTCATGAATTATCTGGGACAGATAAGCACTCTCAATGCATGTATCCTTCTTTCATCGAAATACTATATTCAGTCACTATGGTTGTTTCCTCACCGATACCTATCTGATATCCATTGGGTTTTATGTCGAAGAAACCGCGGGCTTCGATGACCTCTTTTATTTTTTCCACCGATACTTCTTCCATCGAAATCATCATGCCCTGTCAGTGAATGGATCTATTGTCTCATCGAATCCTTTCTTTCTCCTCCCTTATCACCTTCCACCGATAAAGTCGCATCGGTGAAACCATGCATATCGGAGGCTTGCCTTTTAGCTTCCTCAAAACCTATTTCCTCATCGATATCTTTTATCGATGTAGCTTCCTTTTGTCTAACTGACATTATTCTTTCGATGAGAACATTCCTTTTGGTGAGTCCTTTTTATGTTACATCGATGGTATTATCTCCTCGAAGACATTTTCCCGTTGATGAAAACCATCTCCACTTTCCTCGATATCTTTTATCGATGGAATTACTGTCTTTGATGAGTCTTTTCTGAAGTTCATCGGCGCTTCCTTTCTTCAATGGCCCTTCTATATCGATGAGACATCATTGGGTCTCATCGATATTATTTGAACCCGGATATCTTAATAGGATTCTATTACACCCGCTTGATGACTTGTGAGCTACCATGGTATTAATGAAAATGATGATTTCTTTTAACAATAGGGGGCTTTTATAATTTAACTCCACAGATAGTCCTTCTTTCATCAAAACACTATATTCAGTCACTATGGCTGTTTCCTCACCGATACCTATCTAATATCCATTGGGTTTTTATTTCGAAGAAACCACGGGCTTCGGTGACCTCCTTTATTTTTTCCACCGAAACACTTCTTCCATCGAAATCATCATGCCCTGTCAGTGATTGGATCTATTATCTCACCGAAGCCTTTCTTTATCCTCCCTTATCATCTTCCACCGATATAGTCGCATCGGTGAAACCATGTGTATCAGAGGCATGCCTTTTAGCTTCCTCAAAACCTATTTCCTCATCGATATCTCTTATCGATGTAGCTTCCTATTGTCTGATCGACATTATTCTTTCGATGAGAATATTCCTTTCGGTGAATCCTTTTATGTTACACCAATGGTATTATCTCCTCGAAGACCTTTTCCCATCGATGAAAACCATCTTCGCTTTCCTCGATATCTTTTGTCAATGGAATTACTGTCTTCGATGAGTCTTTTCTAAAGTTCATCGGTGCTTCCTTTCTTTGATGCCCTTCTATATCGATGAGACATCATTGGGTCTCATCGATATTATTTGAAACCGGATATCTTGATGCTATTACACCCGCTTGATGACTTGTAGGCTACCATGGTATTAATGAAAATGATGATTTCTTTTAACAATAGGGGGCTTTTATAATTTAACTCCGCAAATAATTCTTCTTTCATCAAAATATTGTATTTGATCACTGTGGTTGTTTCCTCACTGATACCTATCTGATATCCATTAGGTTTTTATGTCGAAGAAACCGTGGGCTTCAGTGACCTCCTTTATTTTTCCACCAAAACACTTCTTCCATCGAAATCATCATGCCCTGTCGGTGATTGGATCTATTGTCTCACCGAAGCCTTTCTTTATCATCCCTTATCATCTTCCACTGATAAAGTCGCATCGGTGAAACCATGCGTATAGGAGGCATGCCTTTTAGCTTCCTCAAAACCTATTTCCTCATTGATATCTTTTATCGATGTAGCTTCCTTCTCTTTGATCGACATTATTCTTTCAATGAGAACATTCCTTTTGGTGAGTCTTTTTTATGTTACACCGATGGTATTATCTCCTTGAAGACCTTTTCCCGTTGATAAAAACCATCTCTGCTTTCCTCGATATCTTTTGTCGATGGAATTACCATCTTCGATGAGTCTTTTCTGAAGTTCATCGGCGCTTCCTTTCTTCAATGGCCCTTTTATATTGATGAGACATCGTTGGGTCTCATCAATATTATTTGAACCTGGATATCTTAATAGGATGCTATTACACCCGCTTGATGACTTGTGGGCTACCATGGTATTAATGAAAATGATTTTAACAATAGGTGGCTTTTATAATTTAATTCTATAGATAATCCTTCTTTCATCTAAATACTGTATTCGGTCACTATGGTTGTTTCCTCACCGATACCTATCTAATATCCATTGGGTTTTTATGTCGAAGAAACCTCGGGCTTCGGTGACCTCCTTTATTTTTTCCACCGTAACACTTCTTCCATCAAAATCATCATGCCCTGTCAGTGAATGGATCTATTGCCTCATCGAAGCCTTTATTTATCCTCCCTTATCATCTTCCACCAATAAAGTCACATCGGTGAAACCATGCGTATCGGAGGCATGCCTTTTAGCTTCCTCGAAACCTATTTCCTCATCGATATCTTTTATCGATGTAGCTTCCTTTTGTCTGATCGACATTATTCTTTCAATGAGAACATTCCTTTCGGTGAGTCCTTTTTATGTTACACCGATGGTATTATCTCCTCGAAGACCTTTTCCCATCGATGAAAACCATCTCCGCTTTCCTCGATATCTTTTGTCGATGGAATTACTATCTTTGATGAGTCTTTTCTAAAGTTCATCGCCACTCTGCTAGGATAAGCTTTAAGACTAGAAGGAGGCAATACCTTACATTAATGAGCATAGGTATATAAACGTGCTGGCATATCTTTCTCCCGGATATATGTGATCATGGATATATAGGTATTATTATTTATGTAGATATTGCCTTCTTTTAGGACTAACACTTACCTAGCTATCCTCGTCTCTATTTTACCTTTTCGGTTCCCTATATTCGTGATGTTTTTTCTCTTGTTTTGTTCTAAAGAAGCTATCAGGATTTAATGTTTCTAGGTTGCTTTAACCTAGCTTCGTAATCTTGTTAAGTTGTGTATATGCTTTGAGTCATCCTCTTCCCTGTGTATGATTAGCCCCAGCCACCTCCAGGCTTTCTAGGTCTTCCATGGTCACTATATATATATATATATATATATCATCATTCACATTATATATTAGGATTTTGTTCAGACTCACATCTATATTATCATATTCATATATAGTTTCCTATCTTCCTGCATGTTCTCTCAGTTTTAAGTTAAATCAGTCTTAGATGCATATGTCAATTTTCCTCTCTCTTCCTAGTAATCCCTAGCATCATATTATTAGATTAAGGGTCGACCTAATAAAAACAATTCTCACTTACAGCTTTCCCATGACACTCAATTAGGGCCTGGAAGGCTCTAGAACCATATTCTTTAAGATGGTATCTCCCCGCGATCTCTTTGCAGGAATACTTATTGAGTTTATGCTCTTCGATGGGTAATCACTCTCGCATTATGTTTCTAGAGATTGTTTGAGAATAATATTTTGAGTTGTGTATCCTAACAGGGTGACCATCCAGGCAGGTATGATATATTGTATAAGTTGACCTGTTAGGTTTTCCCTTTCCTAACATTCTGGTGTGAGATTTTCTCATGATTTTGTGCAACATAAGGAGCAAAGCATGCTTAACCCTGTGTTTCAGGAATAGCAAGAACTGTCACCCATAAATGGCAGCATCACCCCAATAAATGGGCAATCTACTGCTCAACTTTACACAGAGGATTTCTACATACAATCTTCATTATTTTGGTCACGTTCCCTTTGTGACCTTGTATCTCCATTTTGTATCGCATTCTTAATTTTTTCTGATCCTTGAGGGATCCGGGCTAGACCAGAGGTTTTCTTCCCTCCATTCTTTCGTACCGGTGCCCACACCGAATGGAGGTGTAAATGTATCTATTTTTTAAATTAATAAAATTCTTTGGCCTCAGCCTTTTATCAATCAAAAAAAAAAAGATGAAATAAACCTAATTAATTAAATGCAATCTAATGCAATTTATCATGATCAATGCAATTATTAATTTGATTTTTTTTGGTCCAAATATACTCAATCTTTATTTTTTACCGTTGATCTTGAATGAAATGCTTATAATGCAACTGACAATGAATGCTTATAATACAGATGATAATGAACCAATTTAAAATGATCGAACTTAAATGATACTATCATTCCTCACATGCTTTCTTGTAACAGTGCTTGATTTCATCATTGATCTTTTAAATGTTGTAAGAAAATACAAGCAACTTGACATAATGATTCAAGATGACCTGAGTGTTTCTTACATGGATTTTGATATAGCAAGTTTATACAAGAAACTTGACATAATGATTCAAGTTGACCTAAGTATTTCTTGCAAAACAGACAAGAATTATCCCTTTTTAGGCACGACTTGGAATGTCCTCCTGATCTTTTGCCAATCATTTCCTTAGACAAGTACATACCTTACTAAGAGATCAACCAAAAACAAACAAAGAAAATAATAATTCCACATCATAGCTCCTCTAGTCATGGACATCATTGAGTTGCGTAGGACACAGGATTAGCGAAAATCAAGATATAAACATTGAATCTTATGAGTCATACATATGTTCTCATGGTCATTAACTGATATAATTATCTTGATGAATGATCCTTGATTATCCTCCATTACTTATTGGTTGAATCTTTGTATTCTGAGTTGCACAATCCAGTTGTTACAAATGCCTTGATCTTAATTGCCTTGTTGTTTGTAGTTTGTTTCAAAACCCTAGGTGTTTTGGGTTTTTCTAAGTTTTCCGAATGTTTTTGGATTTTCAAAGATTTTCTTAGCAAAAGGATTTTAGGATTTTGCCCCCAGTGGAAACAAACTTTATTATCGAAGTACCAAACCATGGTGGGATACAACTGCAAACTAATTGATTCTGATAAAATCCAAGATAATGACTAGGATAAGTATATCAAAGACTGATAATTGTTTGATAAGTTGCATATTTCCTACCAATGGCTCAAAGAAATGGAGGCGAAAGATAAGATAGATATGTGAAGATAGATGGATATGATAGGATGGATAGATGTGCAAAAATCTCATAGATGGAAGAGCCCACTTTTAGATAGTGCCTATTTACCAGGTTTTCACCATCTAAATTTATTGCATTTTTTCCATATTTGATTTTTTTTTGTAACTGTTTTCGTTTTTTTACATTGTTTTTATATTTTTCTCCTTTTATTCTTTTTAGGGATTTTTGTTGCTTTTCTAATTTTTAGGATTTTTCTGCCTTTTCAATGTTTTTGTGGTATTTTCTGCTAATACTTTTAAGCATAGAATTTCTTCATATGCATAGTATTGATAGGCTCATCAAACCAATCTCCTTCTGGTGTAGATAATTTGTATGCTCCTGGACCATATGTTGCTACCATGACAAAGGGACCTAACCAGTTTGGCTCAAATTTACCTTTCTTTTCTCGATCTCACTGATTTCATGGATTTTCTCTTAGAATTAGATCTCCAATCTAAAAAATGTGTCTTAACTCTATGATTATAACTTCTCAGCATTCTCTGTTGGTATGCTTTCAAATGATCTGAAGCATTTTGGCGACGCTCCTAAATCAACTCAAGTTCTTAAAGTCTAGAGACTCGTTGTTCAAGTCTTCTAGAATAAGACCTTTCAAGGATACTCGTAGAGAAGGTATCTCTACTTCTACTGGTAATATGGCTTCTGATCCATAGACTAGGCAATATGGAGTTGCCCCCTTTGGTGTGCGATGTTGGTTTGATATGCCCATAGAGCATGATTTAGTTGAATATGCCAGTCTTTTCCAACTTCATTGACTGTTTTCCTCAGGATCTTTAGGATTGTCTTCTTCAATGCCTCAGCTTGACCATTTCCCTATGGATGATATGGTGTAGAAAACCTATGTTTGATATGAAATCGCTCACATAGTTCCTTCGCGTCTTGATTTTTAAATGTCCTCCCATTATCAGTAATGATGGTCATAAGGACTCCATAGTGACAGATTATGTAATTCAGGATGAATGATGTTATTTTCTTTCCTGTCACCTTTGTCAAAGGCACTTCTTCAATCCATTTAGTGAAATACTCAGTAGCAGTCAAAATAAACTTATGTCCATTAGAAGATGAAGGATTTATCTTACCCACTAGGTCAAGACCCCATTGGGAGAATGGCCATGATCCTACCATAGGATGTAGTTCTTGTGTTGGTGTGTGAATGATATTCCCATGATTTGGCATTGCTTGCATTTCTTGGCATATGTAAATCAATCTCTCTCCATAGTAGGCCAATAGTAACCTAATCAAATAAGTTTCTTAGCCAGTGTTAAACCACTTGACTGTGTGCCACAAATACCTGCATGAACTTCGTTAAGAACTTTCTCAGATTCCTCTTGTTCAAGACATCTCAGTAGAGTGCTATCTAGACCTCGTCTATATAAAGTATCAACAATGATAGTATATTGGGATGAGTGATGGATAAAATCTCTTTTGATTATGGGATAGGTCAGGAGGAAGGATATTCTCTTTTAAGTATTGATAAGTTTGGCTATATAAGGATTGATCGGTTTTGGATATATGGTAAATCATGTGGGTATTATGGGATTCAATAGTAGGATTCAAGATATCTTCCACCAAGAATTCATAATGTTGTTGATTTTCTTGATTATGCAAAAGAGATGCTAATGTAGCCATTGCATTTGTTGCTTTGTTCTCATTTTGTGGGATTTGAGTGAATGATATTTCTTCAAAATGATCTTTGAATTTTTCAACTAGTTGTTTATAGGGCATTAGCTTGTCATCTTTAGTTTGATAATCATCATTTATCTGGTTGATTATGAATTGTGAATCACCATAAACATGCAATTCCTTGATGTTCCATTCAATAGCCATTTTGATCCCAATAACCAATGTCTCATATTCTGCAGTGTTATTTGTGCATGGGAATCACAATCTGTATAATTTTTAAATTGTGTGTTCTTGAGGTGTGATGAACAATATTCCATCAATTTGATCCATGTTATGTATAGGAGCCATCAAACTACAACTCCCAAAAAAATTTGCTAACTGTTAGAATGTCTGCATCAGGAAATTCAATATGCAATGGTGTGTCATCTTGCAGGGGTACTTCAGCCAACTGATCAGCAATGACTTGTCCTTTGATAGCTTTCTGATCAATATATTCTATATCAAACTCACTTAGTATC
This sequence comes from Cryptomeria japonica, assembly GCF_030272615.1. Taxonomy (NCBI): domain Eukaryota; kingdom Viridiplantae; phylum Streptophyta; class Pinopsida; order Cupressales; family Cupressaceae; genus Cryptomeria; species Cryptomeria japonica. Next base: position 27,480,756 of record NC_081414.1, read on the forward strand.
ATAACCCATTTAGCCAATCTGCCTGTCAAAGTTGACTTGCTTAGCAAATATTTTAGTGAGTCTATTTTTGCTATCAATTTTACAGAATGAGACAGCATATAGTGTCGCAACTTCTAAGTTGCAAATACAACTGCTAGACATGTCTTCTCAACTGATGTGTAGTGCAATTCATAGCCTACAAGTGTTATGTTGATGTAATACACTGCTCTTTCTTTTCCTTCTTCATCATGTTGAGCTAAGAGAGCTCCTACTGATACATTTGTTGTTGAGATGTAAAGCAACAAGGGTTTCCCTTTGATCAGTGATACCAATACTGGGGAATTCGCCAGATATTCATTGATTTGCATAAAGGATTCCTCACACTTATGATCCCATTTGAATGAAACATTCTTATGTAATAGGTGAGTAAAGGGATGGCATCTATCTACTAGTTGGGCAACAAATCTTCTGATCAATTGCAATCTCCCTTGTAGAGAATGCAATTGACTTATGTTCTTAGGTGACTTCATCTCCATGATAGCTTTAACTTTTTTAGGATCTACTTCAATTCCACGAGTTGATATAATGTACCCAAGAAGTTTCCTAGAGGTAACCCCAAATGTACATTTCTTTGGATTTAATCTTAACCGATATTGTTCAAGCCTATCAAAAATCTTGTCCAAGATGTTCAAATGTTCTTTCCTTGTATGATATTTTGCAAGTATGTCATCTACATAATCTTCCATAAATGTATGCATCGTGTCATGGCCCTCTGATAAGTTGTTCCTACATTTTCAAGCCCAAATGGCATGACATTCTAGCAGTAGGTATCCTATGCAAAGTGAATATTGTATTTTCTTGTTCTTCAGGGGTGATTCTTATTTGATTGTACCCCAAGAATCCATCCATTAATGAAAACATCTCATTTCCTATTGATAAGTCTACAATTATATCAATGTTGGGTAGTGGGAAATCATCTTTGGGACATGATTTATTCAAATCTCTGAAGTCGGTGAAGACTCTTATGCTTTTATCCGGTTTGGATAATGGTACAATGCTTGAGACCCACTCTAGGTAAGCGACAGGTCTTATGAAATGCACATCTAATAGTTTATTTAGCTCTGTTTTGACAAGAAGAGCGATATGTGGATGCATCTTCCTTATCTTTTGTTTAACTGGTTTTGCTTTTGGATCCACATTGAGATGGTGCATGATAAGATCTGGATCAAGTCTTGGCATGTTTGCATAGGACCAAGCAAAATTTATCTGCCTTTGTTTGAAGAATTCTATGTAGCCTTTCTTTTCTTCATCTAATAATGATGTAGCAGGATGAAGAACCTTGGGATCCTTTGTTGTGCCAATATTTATTGTTTCTGTTGGCTCTATCAATATAGCAAATCTCTCTTGAAAATATGCAGGGAGGATGTCAAAATTTCCATCTTCTAGCACCTTAAGGAGGTTTTCACCGTCAGATTACATCCTTTATTTTTCCTCTTGATTGATCTAGTGTTGCCATGAAATGGTTTTCAGCACTAGGTTTTTTTCCTTGTTTTATTTCAATTTTGCAACTAGAAAGTATGGCACTCTCCTGACTGCAAGAAGAGTTATTTGATTCACCGGTGGAAGATATCTTAGGTGTGATTGGTTCAACGGCATTAAGTGTTAATTTTAACTGGTGACTAAGAGGGGGGCTCAATCAGCACTATACCGGTTTATTACAGATTTAACCTTAATCAAAACTCTTATTCAAACTTTAATATTTATTAGTATAAGCAGCATTAATAAGAAACATGCACACACAAGATTAAACACACATGACAATCAAGATTTTTCAAGTGGAAACCCAAATGGGATAAAACCACGGTGTGAGTAGAAACTCACAAAATCTGCACTATTCTTAAGTACGCCCGATGAGGAGCCATCCCTATTAGGAGATTACAAAGACACTGTTAGGTGTCACCCGGTTAAGGGATTTTATTCAAGGCCTATTAGAACCTTTACCCTGTTAGAGGTAGCCTTGTTAAAGGACTTAGGATCATCATTTAGGATGTCACCCAGTTAAGGGATTTTACAAAGGACTTGTTAAAATCCACCTGATTAAGGGATTTTACTGTGCTGCAATTATTAAAGAGCAACGAGTCATTGATTTGATGATGACACTTTTTTGTCATATAGGTCCATTCTATATCTACTTCAATCTCTGCTCGGTGATGGCTTCACCGATTCATGAGGAACCCTTTTGCACTTCGCTTATTTTGCACCTTTGCTCTAACTTACAACCTCAATCCACTCACCACTCCATCAACTAGCAAATTCAAGATGAAAAACATGTATATAGTTGTCTTCAATCTTGGTGCTCACTTTCCCTCCAAAACACGAACTCAAAAAAATATTATATGCACCAATATGTTTGTTCCTCAAATATCACCGATTATACTGGTGGGACTAGGCGTTCATGCCATAAATCTCGTCGGTTCTCTAACAAGCACTCTAACTTCAACTAGCACTTCCTAATTTGAACAGATCTACATTTCACCATTGTGATCTACTACTGGTTGTTTTCTTTATATCAATGAACCTGCTTTATTCAGCTTAATCTACCAGTTGATTCATGTAAACCAGTCTCTTCTCGTCGGTGGAAGTCTTTAGTCCCTTGTTCCTTACCAATCCACTATAACCCTTTTCCGATCGGTTGCGATGACATCTGAACTGATATTTCCATCAATGACAACTTCTTAACTTCATGATGCCAACATTAAGATATACGGCTAAGTCATGATCCTTGGAAAAGACATCCAATTCAAGGTTTTCTAGGTTATCCCAATCAATCAGTACTAGATGAAGCAGGGGTAAGTCATAGTCATTGTCATCATTGGGTATTTCAAGGTTCATGACGCAATAATCATAGTTCAGTGTAGAATAGGTTATGTCATAGATAGAACTCTCTTGACGATAATCTCTCCCAAGTGCTCTCCAATTAGCTCTAATGAAATCAGGATTGGTATTTTGTGATTCGCTCCCAAGTGACTCATCATCTAACGTTTGTCCCTCAAACAAATGGATTATATCAACATATACATCTTTGATACTACAGGTTCCTTCTTGGTCAATTTCAATAGATTCATTTGTGGCTTGAAGTTGACATACTTGTACACATGGTATAGAAGATTCTTTTGTTATCTTTTGTCTTCTCTTGAACTCAGCTTCTTCTGGACTAATAGTCATTCCTTCTTGACTTTCTATTAGTTCTTATATAGTTCCTCCATACTATTGCTCAATATTTGATATAGATCTGATATTTTGTGTTGCCTGTGTTGTCATTTCTTGATCTTTCTCATTCTCTTTTCTTTGTTGTCTTGTATATGCTTCTTTCCTCTGAATTTTGATTTCTTCTTGTCTTCTTTCCAGCTCTATTCTTTGTTTTGTAAAAAGTGTGTCCTCACCTATAACAGCAGATCGTTCCTCATCATTTTCTTCACTTGATGCATCAGATGATGGATCTGGACCACATTCATATTTGCTTTGTAAATGTAAATAGACTGTGATAACTTTCAAAACAATCATAATTCTGAGACAAAGAATTTATATTGTTAGTATTTGATTTAAAGAAATATAAACTGATTTTATTTATGTCTTATCAGTTTGCCTCTGCAAATATGAAGACCAAGCAATCATATCTTCTACGTTCACCACGTGTATTGTCTGATGTTATTTCTCATTCAAGGAGGGCCATATAGGGTCGTGACCCCTATGTGGAGCCATGATCCTTCTACACCGGCAGGATTACTTAACCAAACATAACAATAACAAACTAATGTGTTAGTTTAATACTCACTTACATAAATCTCAATTAAATTGCAAGTATATCAAATCGAATTTTTGGGCGTTAATAACCAGATTAGTTACGACTGAGACTAATTTTAACACTCCCTCTTAGTCTTAGGATTATAGACCTAAAACTTAATTTAGCTCCACACTAATCTCATGATAATTACATCACCTAGGTGTGAAGAATCAGCCTGTGATTCTAAGGATATACTCACTTTGATATCCCTGTTTTAAGTATCAGCCTATGATACTAAGGATATACTCACTTTGATATCTTTGTTTTAAGTATCAGCCTATGATACTAAGGATATACTCACTTTGATATCCCTGTTATAAGTATCAGCTTGTGATACTAAGGATATACTCACTTTGATATCCCTGTTATAGTATGTGCACTGACATTAATCCACTTACATAATGTCTACTATAACTTATCATATTACTGATATTCAAATTATCTGATTTTCAGTTTATATGATCTTCCAAACATTTATAAGATCATCACCTTACAATGTTAAAATACAAGTGTTCATTAACTAAAGAATCATCATCCTTTAGGAATGAACACAGGGAAAGGTTACATACTTCATATACTCAAATATATGACCAAGAAGTTTACATAATTTTAGACATCAATTACATTTTAACCATACCAAGGTACCTCCTAAAGTGATCAATTTTCACTCTTGCTAGGGGTTTGGTAAGAATGTCAGCTGCCTGATCTCCTGTATTGACATATTCCAGTCTTATTACCTTTCTCTCTGTCATGTCTCTTACATAGTGATATGGGATCTCAATGTGCTTGGATCTATCATGGAAAACTGGATTCACTGAAATTTTAATGCAACTCTAATTGTCACAATGAATGATAGTAGGCTTCAGAATTTCACCAAACAGTCCTACTATCAATTTCCTCAACCATACGGCTTCCTTAGCTACCATGGATGCAGCTATATATTCTGCTTCTATGGAGCTCTAAGCTACAGATGATTGTTTTCTGCAGATCCAAGATACCATAGTTGATCCTAAGCTGAAACAGCATCTTGAAGTGCTCTTCCTATCTATCACGCTTCCAGCCCAGTCTGAATCAGAGTATCCATGTAGGTTCAATGCAGTGTGTTCATAATGCAGTCCATAGTCCAAGGTACCTTGTAGATATCTCAATATATGCTTTACTGCAACCAAATGTATTTCATTGGGTTCCACCATGTGTTGGCTGAGTGCATTTACTGCATAACATATATCAAGTCTGGTATTGACTAGGTACATTAATGATCCAATAATCTATCTGTATAATGTTGGATCTGCAAATTTGGAATCTGTTATAGCTTCTTTTAGTTTATGTAGGTTTGTTTCCATAGGAGATGACATTGGCTTACAATTCATCATTCCAAATCTCTTCAGAATGTCAATGGTGTATTTACCTTGATTTAGATAAATACCATCTGGTTTTTGCCATACTTCTAATCCAAGGAAATAATGGAGTAGACCTAAATCCTTCATCTCAAACTCTGAAGCTAGTTCTTGTTTGCATTTTGCAATAAGATGATCTTCGTGATAGTTCTGATACTTAATATAAGTACAGATCCAATAGCCAACAAGATGAGAGGGGGGGGTGAATCATACAAACTTAATCATCCATAAAACATCAGATTCAACCTCGGTAACATATATCAGTCATATAATCAAAAACTGTCAAACATGCAAACTCAAAAGCATATGAACAATATAAACCTCGTAACACCAGATTTAATGTGGAAACCCAAATAGGGAAAAACCACTGTGGGATTTTGGACCCACTAAGAAATATACTCTTCTAGAGTATGCTCGGTTAAAAGCAAATCCTGTTAAAGATTACAAAACACATTGCTAGATGTGACCCGGTTAAGGGATTTCCCTCAGATCTGTTAGGATCTTCACTTTGTTAGAAGTGACCTTGTCAAAGGATTTTAAACACTCAATCAAAATGTCACCTTGTTAGAGGATTTACATATAAGACTGTTAAGTCCACTCGGTTAAGATATTTCCTATCACTTTCACAAAATAATAGTAATAGAATCTATCTGCAACTTCACATCTAAAATGCTAAAGTAGATTCCAATTTATTCAATACAATCTAGACATAGAACTAATCTTGTCTATCTGCTGGGCATCAATACTTTGTTATTCTAACAGGTCTTCAAGCTTTTGTGCTCGGTAATCACTATGTAGCATCCCTGTGCATACACTTGCCCACATACATTGTCTATCAACAATTTCTTATTTATAAACAATCTTCTAACCGCTTAATCTCCTTGATCACATTTCCCATGATCAATCATAGCCATCAGATCTTCAATCTTGTTCAGGTTCATTGTATCTTTCGATGTGAAAATATTTTACCCCACCTCGGAACTTGCACATTCACCTTGGAACTTGTGTTAGGGTAATGCGGTTCAATCTGAGTTGTAGATCTTCTTGCCGACTTTCCATTGCCTTAGATTTGTTAACAAACTTCTTCCATGGCTTGCCAATCATTGATCCGCTCCAGCTCATCAGTATCTTTAATTAAATATCACATGTAAACATTTAATGCATTCTGTTATAGCTTGGTTACAACTCGGTGAATACTAAACTTTACTCGGTAGACATTCTGTCTTCATTAACTGACTACGATAACCTTAGGGTTTACCGACTAGGTTTCTTAGGGTTTACCGACTAGGTTCTTTGATTGATAACATAGTATAGTATTAACCTTTACATTTTACAACATATGTATGATGTTAAAACAATCTAAAACATCAAGATCTCATCATTGTCTGACTCGGTAGAGTTGCCCATTGAATAACTTATCCCCTTATTCATCATATTCTTTCTTGTGTCTTTACCGACTTCTTTATAATCTTCATATCATATTTCTTAAGATATGGCAACATCATACTGAATTAGAAAATCAATTTCTTGACATCAATGACAAAATAATAATATCAAGACAGTAAAACATCTTTAATCAGTTATGTCCATAATCATCAACAACCTTCTCAATATCCTTGTAATATTGCCAACTATCTCCCCCTTTGGCATTGATGGCAAAACCAATTGATTTGACCTTTAAAAATTCGGATTGTTGTGATTCTGAAATGCTGAAATGCTCTCCCCCATACATCAGACTTCTCTTCTGTTTTCAGTCTTTATTTCAATCTGTAGTCTTTTCTTAGTTTTCTCCCCCTAGGTAGGTCTTCTCCTTCTTGGTCTTCTCCTTGGTCTTCTCCCCCTTTGACAACAATGCCAAAAAGAATAGAACTAAAACATAATTTCTTTCTGTAAGAAGTTATTTCCTGCTGTTGTGTATCAACTGAGTCTCGGTCAGAGCATTTGTTTACAATTCCTGTTCCTTGTATTATTTTCTGTATTATCCCAATATTATTCTAGTACACTTTCAGAAAAACATTCTAAAGTGTATCACTCCAGCATCAGCTCCCCAAAAGATATTTAATAGAGTCATCAAAGTGATGCTTTCACCGAACTTGGTCAGTGAGTAAAAGATAGGGGTAGGACCCCTAACTTACTTCTGAGATATTCAAAAGTGTCCTTTGGTAGTGGCTTGGTGAAGATATCAGCTATTTGTTCCTTTGTGTTAACATATTCCAACACCACTTTCTTCTCTTGAGCTTCTTCTCTAAGATAATGATATTTGATAGATATGTGCTTTGTCTTAGAGTGCATAATAGGGTTCTTTGAAATATTAATGGCACTAGTATTGTCACAGAATATAGTTACTGGCTCGGTAACTTTCTCATTTATACCTTCCAACAATTGTTTGATCCATGCAATGTTGGTACAATTCAGTGCTGCAACAACATATTCAGCTTCGGTTGTTGACTGAGAAACACATCCTTGTTTCTTGCTAAGCCAACTCACTAGTCTTTCTCCTAAGAAGAAAGCTCCTCCACTTGTGTTTTTTCTGTCATCAATGTTGCCTGCCCAATCAGCATCAGTATAAACTTTTAAATCAAAATCATTTCCTTTTCGATATACTAAGCCATAATCTTCAGTGCCTTTCAAGTATCTAAAAATTCTTTTGATTGCTATCATGTGTATTTCCTTAGGGTCTGCAGAGAATCTTGCAACAATACCTACTGCATGTGCTATATCTGGCCTGCTGTGAACAACATATTGTAGTTTTCCAATCATGGATCGGTAGAGTGTCTCATCAACAGATGCAGATTCATCATTCTTTGATAGTTTGCAGTTTGTAGTCATAGGAGTACTTACTGGCTTTGAATCCTCCATTCCAAATTTCTTCAAGATTTCCTTTATGTATTTGGATTGAGTAATGAAAATTTCATTTTTCATTTGCAGTATCTGTAAGCCTATAAAATACTTTATCTCACCGATTAATGACATCTCAAATTCTTTGCTCATTTTATTTCCAAAGTTCTTGCATAAAGAGTCATTTCCACAAAATATAATATCATCAACAAATATGGCTGAGATTAGTATTCCATTTTCATCATTCTTCATGTACATGTTGTTGTTCTCACTTGTCCTTATAAAACCAATATTAATCAAATAAGAGTGCAATCTTTCATACCATGCTCTAGGTGCTTGTTTCAGACCATATAAAGCTTTGTTCAATTTACATACCTGATCTTTATTATTGTCTTCAACAAATCCTTCAGGTTGTTCAATGAAAACTTCTTCTTCTAATATTCCATTCAGAAATCCAGATTTGACATCTATTTGATATACCTTGAAGTTTTTGAAAGTAGCATATGCCAACAATGTTCTAACTCCTTCAAGTCTAGCAACAGTTGCAAAAGTCTCACCATAATCAATTCCTTCTTCTTGGGCATAACCTTTGCAAACCAATCTTGCTTTGTTTCGAATGACCTCACCTTTCTCATTTAGCTTGTTTTTGAAGATCCACTTTATACCGATTACATTTTTGTCCTTCGGTCTTGGGACCAGTGTCCATGTGTCATTATTCTTGATTTGATCAATCTCTTCAGTCATAGCATTTATCTAATCTTCACTGTTGAATGCCTCTTTTACTATTCTCGGTTCAAATTCAGATATCAAACATGTGTTCTGTCTCAATTTGTTTATTGTCATCATTGGATCATCCTTATCTCCTATAATCTGACTTGGTGCATGGTGTCTTCTGACATATTTGGCTAATACAGGCTCGGTAGGCTCTGTATGATCTTCTTCATCACTCGGTAATTGGATATTTTCTTCATTTTCTTCAATAGTTATCTCGGTAGGACTTCTCAGTTGCACATAGACAAATTCATCATAGTCTTCTGGTTCTTTGGAATTCCTTTCATCAGTTCTTTCTGCAAATTCATCAATTTTCACATTTGCACTTTCTATTATTTTGTTAGATGATTTGATCAGACATTTAAATGCTTTGCTTCTAGAAGAATATCCTAGAAATGTTCCTTCTTCACTTTTCTGATCAAACTTATCATTTCTATCATCTTTATGAACATAGAATTTACTTCCAAAGATCTTAAAATAGCTTACATTAGGTTTCTTGCCATACCAGATTTCATAAGGTGTCTTCAAAGTACCTTTCTTCAATTGAACTCGGTTCAAGGTGTAAACAGCTGTGCTTATTGCTTCTCTCCAAAATGTTTGTGGAACCTTCTTCTCAATCATCAGTGTTTTAGCACAATCGACAATAGATCTGTTTCTTCTTTCAACTATTCCATTCTGTTGTGGAGTTCTTGGTGCAGAGACTTGTCTTTTAATACCATGATCATTACAAAATAGGTTGAACTCATCAGATGTGAACTCTCCTCCTCTATCTGATCTAAGACATTTTAGTTGTCTTCTTGTAAAGCTGGATCTTGTCATCTTACCCATCTGGCATCCTTGGCACATAGCATTCTCAGGTTTTTCAAGACTTGGTAGACCTCTTACTCTGTGCTTCTTAGTTATCTTGATCAGATTATCAAAATTAACATGACAAAACCTTTTATGCCATAACCAGGTGTTATCAATCTTTGCACGCAAACACTTGTTGTGAGTAGAGTCAAGGTGAAATGTATTACCTTTTGTTTGTGTCCCGGTAGCAGCTAACTTTCCATTCTTGTCATGAACTTTGACAATTCCTTTCTGAAATTCTATTTGGTAACCTGTGTTGTTTAGTTGTGCTACACTCAACAAATTATATTTCAAACCTTCAACCCAATAAACATCATTGCATCTTGCTTTATCAAGAAGTGTTATGGATCCTTTACCTCTTACCGGACATGGTGCATCATTACCAAATCTAACATAGCAAACTTGTGTTTATCTCCTGTCATATGATGTGAGCATCCACTATCTATAATCCAAGAATCATTAGTGTTTATGTGAGATATTAGGGCTTTTTCTTCATACCTTTCTTCATCTGATCCATCTTTGATAGCCACATAAACAACTTCCTCTGTATCAGTCTCATCTGATTTATCATCTTCAAATTCCTCATTAGCAATTAAGCATGTCTTTCTATCTCTTCTTTTGAAGTCTCGATGTCCTCTGTAATGATTATCTTTTTGTCTGTCATCTCGGTAATCTCTCTTTTTAGTGAAATCTTTGTCAGGACAGTTAGAAGCCATATGTCCAATCTTATCACAATTGAAACATTTCAAAGGTAGTTTTCCTTTATACTTACCTTTACCTCTCGGTAACCTTTTGGCCAATAGTGCTTCAAACTCTTCTTGCTTTCTGATTTCTTCATACAGTTTATGTACCTCCTCCATGTTCTTCTGAAATCTTTCACTTGCTCCACTGTGATCTCCTTCAGAGTACTTATACTTTCTCTCATTGTAATCATTAGATTCATTCAGATGAAAAGAAATAAATGCAGATTCAACTTTATTTACCGATGACCCACTGTTATCAAAATTACTTAACACAAGTGCATGTAGCTTACCAATAGTAGCATCCGAGGAAACTGGCATATTAGGTACATACTTCAATTCATTGATTGCAGAGACTCGGATTGCATAGGAAGGTAGAAGGGTTCTTAAAAAATTTACTTGTCACATCCTTTTCTTCAATAGTTCCTCCTGCTCCTTTGATTTGATTTACAATCTCCTTTAGTCTTGTACTGTACTGGGTTATGTTCTCACCTTCATTCATCCTCATAGATTCAAGTTGTCCTCTTAGACTATCAACTTTTTCTCTTTGAACATGTTCATCTCCTCCATATATAGATATGAGCTTAGTCCACATTGCCTTTGCATCATTGCAGCCTTCTAGATCATTAAACTTAGAATCGGTCAATGCAGATGTTATTTCAATCATTGCTTGAATATGTTCTTGCTTCGCCTTTATCTCTTCCATAGTCAATGGATAGGTGCTCGGTGCAACAAAATCATTCTCCAAATAGTATAAAGCATATTCTCTAACTCCTGATAGATGTAGCTTCATCCTTTTCTGCCATGTAGAGAAACTTGACTTATTCAACTTAGGTGCATCCCTCTTATACATCTTTGGATCTTTAACTCAAGTGCCTTTAAACTTTCTTTTCAGAGTCCAAAGCTCTAATACCAATTGATAGTTCTGATACTTAATATAAGTACAGATCCAATAGCTAACAAGATGAGAGGGGGCGGGTGAATCATACAAACTTAATCATCCATAAAACATCAGATTCAACCTCAGTAACATATATCAGTCATATAATCAAAAACTGTCAAACATGCAAACTCAAAAGCATATGAACAATATAAACCTCATAACACCAGATTTAACGTGGAAACCCAAATAGGGAAAACCACTGTGGGATTTCGGACCCAATAAGAAATATACTCTTCTAGAGTATGCTCGGTTAAAAGCAAATCCTGTTAAAGATTACAAAACACATTGCTAGATGTGACCCGGTTAAGGGATTTCCCTCAGATCCGTTAGGATCTTCACTTTGTTAGAAGTGACCTTGTCAAAGGATTTTAAACACTCAATCAGAATGTCACCTTGTTAGAGGATTTACATATAAGACTGTTAAGTCCACTCAGTTAAGAGATTTCCTATCACTGTCACAAAATAACAGTAATAGAATCTATCTGCAACTTCACATCTAAAATGCTAAAGCAGATTCCTATTTGTTCAATACAATCTAGACATAGAACTAATCTTGTCTATCTTTTGGGCATCAATACTGTGTTATTCTAATAGGTCTTCAAGCTTCTGTGCTCGGTAATCACTATGTAGCATCCCTGTGCATACACTTGCCCGCATACATTGTTTATCAACAGTTCCTTATTTATAAACAATCTTCTAACCGCTTAATCTCCTTGATCACATTTCCCATGATCAATCATAGCCATCACATCTTCAATCTTGTCCAGGTTCATTGTATCTTTCGATGTGAAAATGTTTTACCTCACCTCAAAACTTGCACATTCACCTTGGAACTTGTGTTAGGGTAATGCGGTTCAATCTGAGCTATAGATCTTCTTGCCGATTTTCCATTGCCTTAGATTTGTTAACAAACTTCTTCCACGGCTTGCCAATCATTGATCCGCTCCAGCTCATCAGCATCTTTCATTAAATATCACATGTAAACATTTAATGCATTTTGTTATAGCTCAGTTACAACTCGGTGAATACTAAACTTTACTCGGTAGACATTCTATCTTCATTAACCGACTGCGATAACCTTAGGGTTTACTGACTAGGTTCCTTAGGGTTTACCGACTAGGTTCTTTACTTGATAACATAGTATGGTATTAACCTTTACATTTTACAACATATGTATGATGTTAAAACAATCTAAAACATCAAGATCTCATCATTGTCTGACTCGGTAGAGTTGCCCATTGAATAACTTATCCCCTTATTCATCATATTCTTTCCTATGTCTTTACCGACTTCTTTATAATCTTCATATCATATTTCTTAAGATATGGTAACATCATACTGAATTAGAAAATCAATTTTTTGACATCAATGACAAAATAATAATATCAAGACAGTAAAACATCTTTAATCAGTTATGTCCATAATCATCAACAACCTTCTCAATATCCTTGTAATATTGCCAACACTTCGCCTGTAATTAATAAGTCATCTACATATAATATGAGTATCAACATTTCACCTTTGATTATTTTGAAATATAGATTTGGATCAGCAATGTTTTTAGAGAAACCTATCTCTAATAAGTAATTGTCAATTCTTTCATACCATGCTCTGGGAGCTTGTTTTAATCCATATAGTGCTTTCTCTAACTTGCATACATGTGTTTTAGCATTATTTACCTCAAATTCCTCAAGTTGCTCTAGATATACTTCTTCTTCAATTGTTCCATTCAAAAATGCAGTTTTTACATCCATTTGATGAACTTTCCATCCTTTAGATGCTGCTATAGCCAGGATTGTTCTGATAGAAGTGTATCGTGCAACAGGTGCAAATGTTTCTTCATTGTCAATTCCTTCCTTCTGTGAGAAACCTCAAGCAACAAATCTTGCCTTATGTTTTTTTATACTGCCATCAGCAGCATGCTTAATTTTAAAGAGCCATTTAGAAGATACAACTGATTTTCCTTTAGGTCTAGGCACAATTTTCCACACATCATTCTTTAAGATAGATTGATATTCTTCTATCATCGCATCCTTCCATACTTGTTGTTTAAGAGCCTCTCCGGCACTTGAGGGTTCAGCATTTATGAGGTATGTCATTAGAGTAACATAGCTAGAGAACTTTGAAGGTCTTTTGCTTTCTCTAAATGTTCCTCTAGGTTCTGCAAAGGATTCTGCTTCCTATACTGTTTTAGTGGCCCATAGTGGTCTCTTCCTGGGATTCTCTGTTGTAGTGTTCTCAAGTTCCAAGGTGATATCCTCAAGATGCTCCCTCTGAGTTTCAGAAAGAGAATCTTCTTCCAAATTAATGGAATTAGTTGAGATTTCAGGTGTGATGGAACTCCTTGTTTTGTTAGTAGCTATATCTTCCTCAAATATGAAATCTTTGTTTAATTCTATTTGTCTTTGACCAGGGATGAATATTCCGTAGGCTTTAGATGTTTCACTATATCCTACAAAAATCCCTTTCTGTCCAGTAGGTTCTAATTTAGTTCTTTTCTCCTTAGGTACATGAATATAAATAGGACATCCAAATATTTTGAGATGGCTAATATTAGGTTTAATTCCAGTAAAGACTTCTTCAGGAGTTTTGTCACCAATATGAGAGTGAGGACATCAGTTTTGAATGTATACAGTGGTATTAGTGGCTTCTCCCCAAAGTGCAGTTTCTAGGTTTTGATCTAACAACATAGCCCTTGCCGCTTCTACTATTGTTCTATTTTTTCTTTCGGCAACCCCATTTTGTTGAGGATTGTAGGGTACAGTGAACTCCCTCTTAATCCCAACTCTTTGCAAAACTCTTTAAATACTTTTGATGTGTATTCCCTACCATTGTCAGTCTTAAGAGTTTTGATTTTCCTACCAGAGTGATTTTCTATGATAGATTTGAACTCTTTAAATTTCCTAAGAATATCTTCAGATTCTTTACTTTTAAGGAAATAAATCCAAGCTTTCCTAGAAAAATCGTCTACAAAGATTACATAGTATAATGTGTTTCCTAGTGATGGTTCAGACATAGGCCCACATAAGTCAGAGTGAACTAGTTCTAATACTCCTTTAGTTTTTCTAGAACTGCAGGGAAAAAGAGCTTTTAGTGTTTTTCCCTAGTGCACATCCTTTACAAACATCTGAATGAATTGGCTTTAGTTTAGGTAGTCATGTGACTAATTTGTCCATAGAGGGTAGAGCATGAAAATGTAAGTGCCCTAGTCTTCTATGCCAATTTTCTGCTTGATCTATGACTTCATGAAGTAAGGTTTGATTTGGCTCATTACACAATTCATATAGGTGTCCTTGTCTGTAACCAATCACTTGTGCTCTTTTGAAGGTGGATGTTTTCGGCCATGCCATTACCTTTCCTTCTATGAATGAGACTCTATATCCGTCGTCCTCAAGTGCAAAGATAGAGACTAAGTTCCTTTTGATGCTTGGTACAAATAGTACCTCGGTGAGTTGGATTGAGATTCCAGACTTCAATCTGATTGTACATGTCCCAACACCTTTTACAGGATGTGTAGAGTCATCCCCTATTGTTACCTCTTCATTTGATCCTTCTTCCATTGAGTCTAGTAATTCTCTAAATCCGGTGACATGTCTTGACGATCCACTGTCTATCACCCAAGTGTTAGACTTGTTTGAAGCTTGACTTGATAGTGTTGAATATAATACAAACTTCTCAGATTCAAGTTCTGTGTTCCTCTCTACTTTAGCGAATGATGCCTATTGTTTTACTTTATCAGGACAATTAAATGACATGTGTCTGTACTAATCACATCTATGACATTGGATTTTTTACATGTCTTTCTTATGAAAGTTTTTCCCATGATGGGATTTTCTCTTCTTAAAGTTTCTCTTCTTGCCTTTCTTACAAGAGTCAGTATTCAGAATGTGGAGGTCCTCAGCTTTAGTTTTGTGTTTTCCCCCTTTCACTTTCCTTGACTCTTCAAGGAGGCAGTCATCCCTTAGTCGATCAAATTCTGTAAATTTATCCCTTGCATTTATGCCTTGTTTGAATGATTCCCAAGATTCAGGTAATCCATCTAGAGTAATCATTGATAGTTCTTGCTTCTCGACATGATAATCAAGTTTTTGCAGTTGATCTCTAAGTGAACCTATCCTCATGAAGTATGAGTTTATTGTTTCACCTTTATTTATACTTATATGGTTCAACTGTCTTTTTAGAGCTAGGGTTTTGCTCGGATTGTTTATCTCATACCTCCTTTCAAGGGTTTTGAATATTTCATAAGCGTTATCATATTTTAATATAAGTGGTATTATGTGATCCCTTACTGCATCTATCATGATTTTTACAGCTTTATCATTTCCTTCATTCCACACGGTTTTCTCAGGTTCGTCTGCAGGTTCGGGCTTGTCTTCTTTTATGAATTTGATTACTTTGTTCTCTTTTAATACTATCATAATTCTGACTTTCCAAGCCACAAAATTTTCTGCTCCTTCGAGTCTGTCCTCGAATCTGATTGTGTTCACCATTTTAGAAATCTTTGATATGATATGTCAAATTCGCTTTTAGTCTATTCAGATCTTAAGTAGTTAGGCTTTGATACCATGTAAATGTAAATAGATTGTGATGACTTTCAGAACAATTAGAATTCTGAGACAAAGAATTTATATTGTTAGTATTTGATTTAAGGAAATATAAACTGATTTTATTTATGTCTTATCAGTTTGCCTCTGCAGATACGAAGACCAAGCAATTATATCTTCTACGTTCACCACATGTATTGTCTGACGTTATTTCTCATTCAACGAGAGTGGCGGATATATATTACTTGTCTTCATTGGATTGTGGCTCCATAGGGGGTCATGATCCTATGTGGAACCACGTGGTTCCACATAGGGTCGTCACCCTTGTGTGGAGCCACGATCCTTCTACACCGACGGGATTACTTAACCAAACATAACAATAACAAACTAATGTGTTAGTTTAATACTCACTTACATAAATCTCAATTAAATCACAAGTATATCAAATCGAATTTATGGGTGTTAATAACCAGATTAGTTACGACTGAGACTAATTTTAACATGCTTGAATCTGTGAATCTGTTTCTGAATCATTGTCTAGAATCACACCACTATACTTGACAGGAATGTTATATTTGTTCTTTCACTTCTTCTGGAATATCTTGATTAGGTTTCGTGTGTGCTTGTATTCCTTAGACGTGTTTGCAAGATTCTTCTTCTCTTTTGACAGCAAGTTCTTCATGTTGTTTCCTATATTCTTCTTACTTTTGTTTGTTATCTATTGTTTCTACTGCTTGATGTAGATTTTCTTGTCATGTTTCTTCTTTAGGGATTTCTTTCTTCCGCCACTTTGGATGTTGATAATTATGGTTCCTTTGCTTTGATTTATGAAACCCAGGTCCTAATTTATCCTCCTTAGATTGTCTATGAGGACAAATAGGTTCTGAAATATCTTCTTGTCGCTTATGAATTGGTCATTTCCTTCATATCCCATCTTTTGCATGATCTTGTAACCATTGCCATATTGTCCTATGGAAATATTAACTTTTGCAGTTGTTGCTATGGTTTCATTTTCATCTTTGTACAACCAACTAAGGATGTCCTTGTCTTCAATTTCCTCTGCAAGTGTTCTAGCTCTAACAAATGTTCCATCAAACATTTTAACTGATTAATGTGGGATCTGTGCTTGAGAATTTGTAGGTTTTCCATATGATTTAGGTGAAAGTGGTAAGTAATGCAAAGAATACTTTCCCATCCCTTCATCATTTAATTTGACCTTTTTCTCAAAGTTTTCCCATAATTTTTTTTGAGTTCCTTTAGTGGGATAGACTACTTTGTTATGTGGAACTCTTGCATCTTGTGTTGGTTTCAGATTATTGCAATATTGACTGGAGTTTGCTGCTATAGTGATTTCTTGTCCATTATGAGGAAATTTTACACACTGATGATAGGTAGAAGGAACGGCTTGCATGTCATTAATCCATGGTCTTCCCAAAAGAATGTTATAAGATAAATTCAAGTCTAAAGCTTGGCACAATGTATCTTTTTCCATAGGTCCTATTTTGATCAGTAACAGCATAATCCCTTTAGAAGAATGCTCTTCCTCATCATAAGCCTTGATAGTTACTTTCTTCTTTGGATCCACTGCATTTTATGAATATCCCAAAGCCTTTATTAAACTTAATGCACAAATGTTCAAGCCAACTCCACCATCTATGAGTGCGCGTTTGATACGGGTTTTATGAATGGTGAATTCAATATGTAGGGGAGCATTATGAGGGTGTTGCAAGGATGTGTCATCATTTTTTAAAAAGGATAAGCAATGTGGGGTTATGAGGTGTCCCACAATGTTTTGGAATTGATCCACATCCAGGTCTTTGAGACTGTTGTTTCTACTAGAGCTTTCTCCAATATTTCCTTATGCATAGGTGAAACTTTTAGGAGTTCCAAAATTGAAATTTGAGCGGGTATCTTTTGCAATTGTTCCACTAAGTTGTATTGTCTTCAAATGGATGTTGATTCATTTGTTATACCTAAAAATGTAACATTTCGCTTTGCTTCTTGTAATGACATTGATTGGTTCTGAAGGTGTTTTGTCTTTGACAATGATGACATTTACCACATCATCGTATGTGCAATTATAATTTTCCTTATATTTTCCCTTGTCATCTTTTGGGTTGGATTGTTCACCTTTTTCATAATTTGGGAGTGGAGTTTGTTAGGACCCGGAGGCAACTGAGAGGCAGGGGGTGAATCAATTGTCTATTAACTTCAACCCAAATATAACTTAATCAAACTTGATACATAATATCGGTAAACTAAAGATAATGTTGGTTAACAGATTAATGGTTAATATTAATACCAGTGAAACTTAATGCATGAAACAGAAAGAGAAACAACATCCACAACACATAACACAAAGATTTGTACATGGAAACCCTGTAAGGGGAAAAACCATGGTGGGAAACCTTACCCACAATTAGATGATACTACTACGGATAGTATGTGTGTAAAAATGGGGTCTGCACATGCAAAAAGGCCAACCACTTAGAGCTCACTGTTCAATCACAAAATAGGAGACACGCTGACTACAATTGGATGATTAAATCCAATGATAATGTGCTGCTCAAAGTAGCATCTCCAATGCTGGATTCAGTACCGGTTAAGCTCTAATAATCACCTTCTCTATGGTATGCTCATATGATCTTCTATATTTTCACATACCATGTTACAATACCATAACCATATACCTTCTCTCTGTTCTATATCTTTCTTCTACCTTATTACACCATCTCATAAATGAGATCTTACATATACCAAGACCTAAGACCAAATGTGTAGGTCGACTAATTAAGAATATTACAATAAAATCAATTACAAATAAGTCAAGATGTGATGCATTATGTCAACTCAATGCAATTACAACAATACCAATTGATTAAATCATCTCCATAGCATGTCGTGCTGATCTAGAATAGATAATGCATGTTGGTCCATAACCTAGACCAATTTGCCGGTAATAGCAAATATGTCAACCCGATTAGACCAATAACCAAAATAACAAAACCAAGTGTCCAAACCATGTCTTCGACATAACCAAGTGATCTCCAGATGATAACAAGTCATCCTCAGTCCAGTGAACATCATAACCTATCGGTGAACCAAATACTGGTGACTATGCATAAGTCACTGAACTTGTCGATGAACATAATGTGTCAGTTCAACATAATCAAAGATCTCCAGAAGGATAAGTGTTGATAAGTGTTGACATCAATGACAAAACCAATGCAACACATCCATAATACCAACAATCTCCCCTTTGGCATTGATGGCAACACAAAGATGGAAAAAACATCTAAGTACCAAAACAGAATGCCAAAAAAAACCAAAAACCAACAATCTCCAGAATAGATCAATACTAGAAATCAAAATACAAATGTCAAAGAGTATATATTTCTCCCCCAATGAATAATCTCTCCCCAAAGGATAATGCATGTTTTTCAATAGATATCTCTCCCCCTTTGACATCAAATGCCAAAGCAATACAGATACAACCAACTCATAAAACTAGTTACAATAACCAACTTCTCCAACTACTCCCCCTGAGAAGTAGCTCTCCTCAATCAAAGCCAGAAAAAGGTTTCTCTGCAAATTCTATCGGTTTGATGCCAAGCATCAACTGTCTAATTCTCTACCGGTGAGGGTATAACTTCAAGTTGCTCTCTGAGATATTCAAAAGTTTCCTTAGGCAAAGGCTTAGTAAAGATATCTGCAATCTGCTCTTTAGTATTCACATAAACCAATCTCACTTCTTTTGCTTCAACATTCTCTTTCAGAAAATTATATTTGATAGAAACATATTTAGTTTTAGAGTGAAATACCGGATTCTTAGATATATCAATTGCTGTTGAATTATCACAGTAAATGATTATGGGTTATTTGCATTTTACCTTTATGTCCTTCAACATTTTCTTAATCCATAATACCTGAGTACAACTAGTTGTTGATGCAACATATTATGATTCTGTTGTTGATAATGATATACAACTCTATTTCTTGCTCAACCATGAAATCAATCTGCTACCAAGAAAGAATGCCCCATCGGTGGTGCTCTTTCTGTCATCTACATCTACCCAATTAGCATCGGTGTATGCACATAAATCAAATTTTTCATCTTTAGGTTACCATAAACCAAGATTTTGTGTCTTGTAGATACCGGAAAATCATTTTCACTATTGATTCATGATTTTCTCTATAATTACTCTGAAATCTTGAAACAATACACACTGCATTCATTATATCAGGTCTTGTTTGTGTCAAATATAGTAAACCTCCAATCATAGATTTGTATCTTGTCAAATTGACAGGAGTTGAATCATCCTTCAATGACAGTTTATCAGTTGTAGTCATAGGAGTACTTATCGGTTTAGAGTTTTCCATACCAAATTTCTTTAGTAGTTCCTTTAGGTACTTTGTTTAACATATGAATATTCCTTTATCAGTCTATGAAATCTATAAACCTAAAAAGAATTTTGTCTCCCCAATCATAGACATTTCAAATTATTCCTGCATCTTATTAGCAAAGTCTTTACACAATCCATCTTCTCCTCCAAAAATGATGTCATCAACAAAAACTTCAATAACCAAGATGTCTTCAGTAGTCACTTTGAAATATAAGTTGTTGTCAGCATTACCTTTAGTGTAACCAAACTTCAAAAGATATTTGTCCAATCTAGCATACCAAGCTCTAGGAGCTTGCTTCAATCCATATAAAGTTTTCCTTAATCTGAAAACCATATCTTTATCATTTGTCAATGAAAATCTATTAGATTGTTCAATGTAAACTTCCTCTTCAAGATCACCATTCAGAAATGCACATTTTACATCCATTTGATATACTTTATAGTTCTTGTGGGCTGCAAATGCAAGAAATAATCTGACTACCTCAATTCTGGCTACCGATGCAAAAGTTTCATTGTAATCAATTCCCTCTTTCTGTGAATATCCTTTACACACTAATCTTGCTTTGTTTCTGATTACCTTACCATCTTCATTAAGTTTATTTCTGAATACCCATTTAGTTCCAATTATATTTTTATCTTTAGGTCGGGGAACCAATGTCCATGTATTGTTCTTTTCAATTTGTTCTAATTCATCTTCCATATATTTAATCCAATGTTTATCTTCACATGCCTCAATAACAGATGTTGGTTCAATTTGAGAAATTAAACATACCTCTTCATTTTCCAGTCTTCCTTTTGTCATAACTCCTTGATACTTACTCCCAATTATCTGACTTTCAAAGTGATTTAGTCTTACATACCTGGGTGTGTTCACTTGTTGTCATTCTTCAGTCACTGTGGAGTCCTCTGATGATGTCAGTGTGACTGGATCAACATTATGTACCGATGCACTTTGTATAGGTTCATTTGTGTTCATCTTAACTATCGGTTCAGAATCCATAGACCTTGAGTTTCCTCTAAAGTGTTCATCTATCTTCATATTTCCACTCTCAATGATTTTCTGCCATCTTTTATTAAAACATATATATGCTTTGCTCTTAGATGAATAACCAAGAAATATACCTTCATCACTTCTAGGATCAAATTTGCCAATATACTCATCTCTCCTAATGTAGCATTTGCTTCCAAATATTCTGAAATATTTAAGAGTAGGAATATTACCAAACCATAATTCATAAGGTGTCTTACCGGTTTCACCTTTGATGTGAACTCTGTTGAAAGTGTAAACCGTCGTATTCACTGCTTCTCTCCAATATACATGTCCAATACACGAGGTATATTTACTTATGATATCATGCTTTTTGCTACATCCAGAATAATTTTTTTCTTCCTTTCCACAACTCCATTTTGCTGAGGTGTTCAGGATGCTGATAGTTGTCTTCTAATTCCATTCACTTCACAAAATGTATTAAACTCCTTAGATGTAAATTCACCTCCTTGATCTGATCTTAAACATTTGATTTTCTTACCGGTTTCATTCTCTACCATTGTTTTGAATAATTTGAATTTCCCAAAAGCTTTTGATTTCTCCTTGAGAAAAGTAACCCAACACATTCTAGAATAATTATCAATGATTAGCATAAAGTATCTATCTCCCTGTAGACTTCTTGTTCTTTCCAGACCACACAAGTCAGTGTGAATTAAATCAAGAACATTATTGGATTTCTCATAAATACTCTTAAAAAATTTTCTAACTTGCTTTCCCATTTGACATTCCCTACATACTCGATTATGAGGTTTTACAATCTTAGGTAAATCCCTTACTACCTTAGATGAACTAATCTTTATAATGCAATAAAAAATCACATGGCAAAGTCATTTATGTTATAACCAACTTTCATCAATATGTGCAATCAAACATGTCTTTTCATTGTTATTCAAATGAAAGATATCACCTCTAGTCTGATTACCAGTTGCAATCTCCAAACCAGTTATATTCATGATTTTGCGTTTACCATTCTTGAATTGTAACTGAAATCCTTTTTCAACTAATTGACCAACACTCAAAATATTATGCTTCAAACTTTCAACATAATAAACATTGTCAGTATTGTGCTTACCATCAAAAGATATAGTGTCTTTTCCTCTGATCAAACAGGATTTTTCATCCCCAAATCTTACTAGACCTCCATTGTATTCCTAAAAAGATAAGAATTTACTTTTATCACTAGTCATATGATGTGAACATCCGGAATCTATAATTCATTCATCATTTTCTTCAATTTTAGCTATTAGGGCCTGCTCTACCAGTGGAACAGTAGGTGCTGGTTGATCTTCTATTATTACAACAAAAGCCCATCCATTGTCTGCCAATTCTTCATCAGAATCATCAATAACTCCTTTATCAGCATAGTAACATGATTTGTCTCTATTCTTCTTAAATTTGTATCTCTGATATTTAGGGTTAGGCTTGTATGTTCTTTTAGCTTCTTCTCTCAATCTTGTATGTCTATCAGGACATCTAGATGCCATATGACCAACTTTATTGCAATTAAAATATTTAAATGGTGCTTTACCTTCATACTTACTTCCAATAGGACCTTTAGGCATTTTCCTTGCAAATAGTGCTTCAAGTTCTTCCAATTCTTCATTTTCCCTCCTGATATCTTCAAGTTCTCTTGCATAAAGTGCTTTCCAATCAGATTTATCAGATGATGCAGATGATGATGCTTTGAAGGCTAAATCTGTTTTAATTGTAGCAACAAGACCAAATTCCTCAAGCTCAAATGCTAAAAGTTTTCCAACCAAGGTATCTCTAGATACTGATGTATTAGGCATTGTTCTCAACTCATTAATAGCAATTACTTTCATTTTGTATGTCGATGGCAATGCTCTCAATACTTTAAAAATAATTTCATCTTCACTTAAGGAACCTCCACAGCATTGTATTCCCAAAAAAAATTCATTAACCCTTTCCATAAAAGCGAAAATTCTTTCATCTTCTTCCATTTTCAGATTTTCATACCTAACCCGGAAGCATTCCAGTTTTGCAATTTTGACAGTGGTATCTCCTTCATTCAATGTCTCCAATTTATCCCAAATAGATTTAGCAATAGATCAGTCTGATAATCCCATGATTTTCTGATCTGACAAGGCGCTCAAGAGTGTTTCTCTTGCTTTGCAAACATTCTCGGAATCAGTAAAACCTTTTAAAGTAAAATCAGAATTTACATCATAAAACAAACCTACATTAATAGTTCCTTTAATATATCTTAAAATTCTCTTAGCAACTTTAAAGTGTGTTTGTTGAGGTTTGGACATGAATCTTGAAACCAAACCAACACTATAAGCAATATCCGGCCTAGTAAGAGTTAAATAATTCAAACTTCCAACTAATTGTCTATACAAAGTAGGATCAACAAGAGGAGTTTGCATATCAAGCATTAACTTAGTGCCTAATTCAATAGGAATTGAAACATGATGAGTATCATTCATTTTAAACTTATCTATGAGATCTTGAGCATATTTACTTTGAGATAAGAAAATTCCTTTAGAGGTTTGCCAAATTTGCATTCCTAAGAAATAATGTAAAAGACCTAAATCAGTCATTTGAAATTTTTGATTAAGTTGAAACTTAATATCAGAAATCAAAGTATTGGAACTTGAAGTAAGAATCAAATCATCTACATACAAGATAATAATTATAATATCATCTTCACTATGTTTAATATACAAGTTAGGATCATTTACTTCTAATAAAGCCTTGCGAAAGAAAGAATGTATTAATCTTTGAATACCACTCCCTAGGAGATTGCTTTAATCCATAAATTGATTTCTTTAATTTACAAACTAAGTGTGCATAACCTTCTTTAATAAAACCAGGAGGTTGAGACATATAAATTTCCTCATGTAAATCACCATTAAGAAAAGCATTTTTAACATCCATTTGGTGAATAGGCCAATTCATTCTAGAAGCTAAAGCAAGCACAAGTTTAATTGTAGGCATTTTAGCAACAGGAGCAAAAGTTTCAGTATAATCTAAGCCTTCAATTTGAGAAAAACCTCTAGCAACTAATCTAGCTTTAAATTTACTAACTTGATTATTAGCATTCAATTTAGTTTTATAAAGCCACTTGCAAGAAACAAGATTTTTACCATGAGGCAAGGGAACTAAATCCCAAGTTTGGTTAGAAGTTAAAGTATCATATTCTTCCTTCATTTCTTTTTGCCAATGTGGTTGATTTTTAGCTTGATCAAATGTTTTAGGATCATTAGAATTCATAATAGTAGTCATTAAAGCATAATTACAATAATTAACTCTTCTAGCTTGAAGTCTATCCATTCTAGCTAAGTATTCATCACTATCTTGAATTAAAGATTTAAACCATTTAGGTCTTCTTTTAGAAGTAATGGATTCATCACTAGAAGAAGAGTCATGAGGAGTAGAGTTATTATTATCATCATCACTATCACTAGAAGGAATAGAAAGAGATGCATTAGGAGTAGGGTTAAGAGAAGGAGGTTGGTCCTCCACAAGCACAACTTTGCTTTGAGCAAGTTCATCATCCTCTACTTTAGAACAATCATGAATGCCTTTTTCTGCAATACAAACATCTCTTGCAACTTTTACCTTGTTAGTAATAGGATTGTAAACTCTATAACCTTTAGTATTTTCATCATAACCAACAAAAATAAAAGGAGAAGATTTAGCATCTAATTTTTTTCTTTTCTCCTTAGGTTTGTGAACATAAGCTATGGAACCAAAAATTCTTAAATTCTGCAAATTAGGCTTTCTACCAGACCAAGCTTCTTCAGGAGTTTTATCCTTTAAGGCTTTGGTAGGTGTTCTATTAATTAAATAAGTTGCACAAGCCATAGCTTCAGCCCAAAACTTGTAATCCATATTTTTTGCATGCAATAAACATCTAGCCATTTCAACAATTGTCCTATGCTTCCATTCTGCCACACCATTTTGTTGTGGTGTATAAGGAACGGTAAGCTCATGTTTAATTCCAAATGATTTCAAATAAGCATTAAATGCATTATTGACATATTCTCTTCCATTGTCAGTACGGAGAATCTTAATTTTAGAACCAGATTGCCTTTCTACAAACATATGAAATTCAGTAAACACATCAAGCACTCGATCCTTACTATGAAGGAAATAAATCCATGTTCTCCTTGAAAAATCATCAACAAAGGTAAGTGCATACCTTGAACCTTGGATGGAGGGATTCTCCATGGGACCCAAGAGATCACTATGAACTAGATGCAATTTAGTGTATGCCCTCCAAGATTGACCATGAGGAAAGGGTTCCCTATGCATCTTACCACTCATGCAACCATTGCAAACAATTTGAGAAGGAACAATACTAGGCAATCCATCAACCATATTTGCTTTTTGCATCAATGAAATATAATCAGAATTGAGATGGCCAAGTCTTTCATGCCATATAGTAAAATAAATAGTAGTAAGCAAAGAATACTTTGGAGGAGCAAATTCATAGAACTTGAATAAGTTATCACTATCCATTTTAGCAGTAGCAATAACATGCTTAGTGTTTGGATCAATGATATAACATATACCCCTATAAAAGTTAATCTTATAATCTTGACAAAGTTTAGGAACTGAAATCAAATTTGATTTTAATTTAGGAACATAAAGAACATCATGTAATTTCCCATTAGGAACATTCACATCACCAATAGCTTCAACTTTACAACTATAATTATTAGCTAATTGAACAAGAATATTAGAAGTATCGGGATGCAAAGATTCAAAACATTCTTTATGAGAAGTAACATGTTGAGATGCACCAGAATCAATAATCCACTCAAGTGGTTGAGAAACATTATAAGTACATGTAGATGCATGACGAGATGAATTACCATTATTATTACCTTTCTTATAATGAGGTTTATGTTGATTATTTTGATTATTTTGATTCATGGGCTTTTTACCATTTTGTTTCTTAAAACAATTATTAGTAATATGTCCATCTTTCCCACAATATGTGCAATGGGGTCTTGTTTGAGAATTATTCCTTTGATTATTGTATGTATTATTATGATTATTATTATGAGAATTGTTATGATAGGATTTAGAATCAGATTGATAATTAGAAGATTTGTGATTATTATTATGATTATTATTATGATTATGATTATGATTATTATTATTGGATCTAAAATTATTATTATGATTTTGATTTTTAGACATAAAAGCATGTTCACTACTTTTAAGAGTACCAAATTGAATTAATTTAGCTTCCTCTTGACGCAATAAATTACGAAAAATATCATAAGTTAATTGAGTAGCTAAGCTAGGAATAGCAAGTTGAGCATGAATATTCGTAATAAATTGCTGAAATTGACGAGGAAGACATTTTTTAAGAATAAGATGAATTAAACGTAAATCAGCTAGAGTAACTCCTAAACCAGTTAATTGACTATTAACAGAATCAAACTTTAATAAGAATTCATCCATAGTTTTAAAATCCGTATACCTTAGACCTTCAAGTTGATCTTGAAGCTGAATTTTTCGGGATTCATTTGAGCTATCATAAGTTGTTTTTAAAATTTCCCAAGCTTCATGTGCTTTTGTACAATTTCCAATTAAAACATACAAATCAGGAACCATTGAAATACCAATTAAACCAAGTGCTTCCTCATTTTGAGCCTTCCATTTATCTTGGTCGGCTTGAGGAGCAGTTGTAGCGGGCTCAAAGGTTTTATTAGTAGCAACATCCAATAGGTGTTTGAAACGAAAAATAAACGAGATATATGTTTTCCATGAATGATAATTAGTGCTATTTAATTTAATTTCGGGAATTAAAGTAGACATGATAGCAAGATAAAGGACAAATTATGATTAGAAATAAAAATTACCCCCTTTTATTAAAAAAAATCACTTGATTAAAAAATGAAAAATTAACCTCTTTTATTAAAATAACCGAATTTCAATAATAACAACAACAACAAATAACAATTTTTTTAATAAAATATTTACCAAAAAAAAAAAATTATATTCAAACTTTAATAACAAATTTAAATTGATTTTTTTTTTTTTAATTTTATTTAAACAAATTTTAAATCTTAATAACAAAATAAAACTATTTTATATTAAAAAACTTTATTCAAAAAAACTTTATTCAAAAACTTTAATTTATTTTAAATTTAAAAAAACTTTATAACTAATTTTTTAACGTTATTAAACTTTTAATATATTAAAAGTTTATATACTTTAATAATTCGTGAATGTTATAAATATGAAACTTTTTACAAACTTAACTTTATTTTATTTGAAATAAAGTTTATGTTAAAGAAACGAAAAATTGATTTTAAATAAATATGTAAATGATGAAAAGAAATTGAAACTTTGAAAAGTTTTAAACTGACAATGGCTGCTGGGTGCGTAGAAGGTATGAAGGTGCAGGTTTGCCAAAAATAACAGAGATGCTTTGATAAATAACAAGGAGTAGGTCTGCGAGATATTAGATGTAATGATAAGAGACAGAAACGTTACACACAGAGATCAGAAAATGTCTGAAGAAAACGTTAAAATTCTGGATTTAACAAAATACAATGCACAAAATATATAGCAATATAAATTGTTTTAAAATACACTTCTTTAATTAATACGATTGAAGAGAGAAATTTGAGAAAAAAAAATTAATTGAATAGGATTTGAATATGATTCAAAGTACAATATACACAGACAAGACATAAATTATAGTTCCAAATTGTATATTGTAATAAGTTTTATTTTAAGTCAAACAGAATTATTATGAAAGGAAATACAAAACAATATTAAACATCTATTAACAAAAATCTGCAATACAAAATACTAGAATAAAAAACCATACAATACAAAAGATGTTAAACTCAGAATGATTTAGACAGAGCAAGCAGAAATTATAGAATATTAAACTTCTGGAATAAAAAACTGGCAATACACAAAACTAGAGAAAATAATATGAAAAACAGAGATAGTTATAATACAGAGATCAATATGAATTTTTTTTTAACAAAATCCTGCAGACACAATAAATGTTAAAACCTGCAAACAAATCAGATTTGGCGGGAAGCCGACCAAACAGATTAAGGAGGCTGAGTTTGGCGGTAAACCTTCCAAACTATTCACACTAAAAAAAACCAGAAACTTTGGCGGCAAGCCTTCCAAAGACACAAATTTAAACTAGAAAGAAGAAACTTTGGCGGCAAGCCTTCCAAAGCCCTTTTTTTTAATAAAAAAACTAGAATAGAAGATTAAACCTGCAGGCAAACTTGTTAACAAGTTTGAAAAAAAATTTAAAATCTGAAATAAAAAACCTGCACAATAGAAAATATTAGAGAAAGAACTTCTTCTCCTCTCAAGAATGCCTCCAAGAAGGTGAACTCCGCAGAATGGTAACCTTCATCAATATCAACTTAAAACAAGGATTAGAAACCTGCTCTGATACCATGAAAGGAAATACAAGAGCAAGGAAAGAAAAATAAAATCCAAGAAAGTTTATTGATGAAGTAAATGTTACCAAGAGAAATGCAAAAACCTTGGAGCAATCACCCAAATGTAAAGAAGGAGGCACAAGAACTTTTGAAAGGGGAAAAGCAAAGAAAAACCCCTTGTGATATTATGAATGAGGCAATGCCTAAAATGAGAGAGAGAGAGAGAGAGAGAGAGAGAGAGAGAGAGCAAGAAGCTCTTTACAATATTGTCATTAAGAAGAAATGAGAGAGGAGACATCTCTTAAATAGAGATGAGGAGAGGAGTTACAAAGTAACTCCCAAATCTATGAATGCCACCATTCATAAAATGTGTGTGTCATGTGTCCACATCCTCTTATGGAGGAAATCTAATATTCCTTAATAAAGGAAAATAAAAGAAATGACTTGTCCTCACACATGTACTAGAGGACAAATTACATGTAGGAATTCCAAAGGAATGTCCTAAACTAAATACAAATAAACCTAAGCTAAGTAAAGATTAAATATTCTAACATAATTCATAAGGTGTCTTACCGGTTTCACCTTTGATGTGAACTCTGTTGAAAGTGTAAACTGTCGTATTCACTGCTTCTCTCCAATACATATGTCCAATACACGAGGTATATTTACTTATGATATCATGTTTTTTGCTACATCCAGAATAGTTTTTTTCTTCCTTTCCACAACTCCATTTTGCTGAGGTGTTCAGGATGCTGATAGTTGTCTTCTAATTCCATTCACTTCACAAAATGTATTAAACTCCTTAGATGTAAATTCACCTCCTTGATCTGATCTTAAACATTTGATTTTCTTATCGGTTTCATTCTCTACCATTGTTTTGAATATTTTGAATTTCCCAAAAGCTTTTGATTTCTCCTTGAGAAAAGTAACCCAACACATTCTAGAATAATCATCAATGATTAGCATAAAGTATCTATCTCCCTGTAGACTTCTTGTTCTTTCCAGACCACACAAGTCAGTGTGAATTAAATCAAGAACATTATTGGATTTCTCATAAATACTCTTAAAATTTGTTCTAACTTGCTTTCCCATTTGACATTCCCTACATACTCGATTATGAGGTTTTACAATCTTAGGTAAATCCCTTACTACCTTAGATGAACTAATCTTTATAATGCAATAAAAAATCACATGGCAGAGTCATTTATGTTATAACCAAATTTCATCAATATGTGCAATCAAGCATGTCTTTTCATTGTTATTCAAATGAAAGATATCACCTCTAGTCTGATTACCAGTTATATTCATGATTTTGCGTTTATCATTCTTGAATTGTAACTGAAATCCTTTTTCAAGTAATTGACCAACACTCAAAATATTATGCTTCAAACTTTCAACATAATAAACATTGTCAGTATTGTGCTTACCATCAAAAGATATAGTGTCTTTTCCTCTGATCAAATAGGATTTGTCATCCCCAAATCTTACTAGACCTCCATTGTATTCCTGAAAAGATAAGAATTTACTTTTATCACTAGTCATATGATGTGAACATCCGGAATCTATAATTCATTCATCATTTTCTTCAATTTTAGCTATTAGGGCCTGTTCTACCAGTGGAATAGTAGGTGTTGGTTGATCTTCTATTATTACAACAAAAGCCCATCCATTGTCTGCCAATTCTTCATCAGAATCATCAATAACTCCTTCATCAGCATAGTAACATGATTTGTCTCTATTCTTCTTAAATTTGTATCTCTGATATTTAGGGTTAGGCTTGTATGTTCTTTTAGCTTCTTCTCTCAATCTTGCATGTCTATCAGGACATCTAGATGCCATATGACCAACTTTATTGCAATTAAAATATTTAAATGGTGCTTTACCTTCATACTTACTTCCAATAGGACCTTTAGGCATTTTCCTTGCAAATAGTGCTTCAAGTTCTTCCAATTCTTCATTTTCCCTCCTGATATCTTCAAGTTCTCTTGCATAAAGTGTTTTCCAATCAGATTTATCAGATGATGCAGATGATGATGCTTTGAAGGCTAAATCTGTTTTAATTGTAGCAACAAGACCAAATTCCTCAAGCTCAAATGCTGAAAGTTTTCCAACCAAGGTATCTCTAGATACTGATGTATTAGGCATTGTTCTCAACTCATTAATAGCAATTACTTTCATTTTGTATGTCGATGGCAATGCTCTCAATACTTTAGAAATAATTTCATCTTCACTTAAGGAACCTCCACAGCATTGTATTCCCAAAAAAAATTCATTAACCCTTTCCATAAAAGCGAAAATTCTTTCATCTTCTTCCATTTTCAGATTTTCATACCTAACCTGGAAGCATTCCAATTTTGCAATTTTGACAGTGGTATCTCCTTCATTCAATGTCTCCAATTTATCCCAAATAGATTTAGCAATAGATCAGTCTGATAATCCCATGATTTTCTGATCTAACAAGGCACTCAAGAGTGTTTCTCTTGCTTTGCAAACATTCTCTTGATCCTTACCCAATGTTGGTGGATTAGGTTGATTTGGTGTAGGACCAACATAGCCATTCTTTGTAACATCCCATATGTTTTTTCCAATGCAATTCAGATGTGTCTCCATTCTAATCTTTCATATACCATAGTTAGTTCCATCAAGTTTCGGATTGTCCTTCTTGAAAAAGTTAGTTGCCATAGAATCTCCTCAAGTTGTTAAAATTCTACAAAAAGAGAATTAGGCTCTGATACCAATTGTTAGGACCCGGAGGCAACTGAGAGGGGGGGGTGAATCAGTTATCTATTAATTTCAACCCAAATATAACTTAATCAAATTTGATACATAATACCGGTAAACCAAAGATAATGTCGGTTAATAGATTAACAGTTAATATTAATACCGGTGAAACTTAATGCATGAAACAGAAAGAGAAACAATATCCACAACACATAACATAGAGGTTTGTACGTGGAAACCCTGTAAGGGGAAAAACCATGGTGGGAAACCTTACCCACAATCAGATGATACTACTATAGATAGTATGTGTGTACAAATGGGGTTTGCACATGCAGAAAGGCCAACCGCCTAGAGCTCACTGCTCAATCACAAAATAGGAGTCACACTGACTACAATTGGATGATTAAATCCAATGATAATGTACTGTTCAAAGTAGCATCTCCAATGTTGGATTCAGTACCGGTTAAGCTCTGATAATCACCTTCTCTATGGTTTGCTCATATGATGTTCTATATTTGCACATACCATGTTACAATACCATAAACATATACCTTCTCTTTGTTCTATATCTTTCTTCTACCTTATTACATCATCTCATAAATGAGATCTTACATATATACCAAGACCTAAGACCAAATGTGTAGGTTGGCTAATTAAGAATATTACAATAAAATCAATTACAAATAAGCCAAGATGAGATGCATCATGTCGGCTCAATGCAATTATAACAATACCAATTCATTAAATCATCTCCATAACGTGTCATGCTGATCTGGAATAGATAATGCATGTCGGTCCATAACCTAGACCAATTTGTCGGTAACAACAAATATGTCAACCCGATTAGACCAATAACAAAAATGCAAAAACCAAGTGTCCAAACCATGTCTTTGACATAACCAAGTGATCTCCAGATGATAACAAGTCATCCTTAGTGTCGGTGAACAATATAAACTGTCGGTGAACCAAATACCAGTGACTGTGCATAAGTCACTGAACTTGTCGATGAACATAATGTGTCAGTTCAACATAATCAAAGATCTCCAGAAGGATAAGTGATGACATCAATAACAAAACCAATGCAACACATCCATAATACCAACAGAGTTTTGAATGCTAGATGCGATTCATTCATTTTATGACCATCCACTGTGATGGTTCCATTATCGATTAAATCTTGAATAAGGTGCTTTAATCTTTGACAATCATTGGTTTGGTGTCCTTTGTTTTGATGATAGTTGCAAAAATGATTGTCATTATACCAATTCGGTTTGACTTGAGGCTCATAATTTCTTGCTTCTAGTAAGGTAACCAATTTATTCTAAAGAAGAGTCTTCAAAGTTGATTCCAATGGTTTCCCAATGTTTGTGAATTTCCTGCGAGGATTGGAGAAGAAAGACTTGGATTTATTATTCTCTTGATTATTGTTATTTGGTACTTGACTTGATAAGTTGAAGATCGGTTGTTGTTTGGTAGAATTGTTATGTTAGTCCCAACCGGTGCTGAGAGGGGAGGGGTGAATCATCACTTTACCAGTTTTACAAAATTAAAACCTTCTAACTCAAGACTGCACTAACTTAATATTCATCAATATAAATAGTTATTGTAGAAGAACATGCATGTATGAAAAGATACACAGTAACACCAAGATTTATCTCGTGGAAACCCAAATGGGAGAAAACCACGGTGTGAGTAGAAACTCACAAAAATTGCACTCTTCTGGAGTACACCCAGTGAGGAGCCATCCCTATTAGGAGATTACAAAGATATTGTTAAGTGTCACCCGGTTAAGGGATTTTATTTAAGGCCTGTTAGTGCCTTTACCCTGTTAGAGGTAGCCCTTTAAAAGGTCTTAGGATCATCAATTAAGATGTCAACTGGTTAAGGGATTTTACAAAAGGGACCTGTTAAAGTCCACCCGGTTAAAGGATTTTGAGTTACAATGGTTAGAAAGCAACAGGAAGTTGATCTTTAGGAATAGCTATTGATAGCTTGATCAGATCACAATGAAAATCATACTTATTCTCCATCAGTTGTGTCTGCTCTGCACTACACTGGTCCTCTGCTCATACCCTCGACTCTGCACTATGTCAGTCTACTTCACACACACTCTGCTCTGCTAAATCATTTAGCACTTACTCACTCTTCACTCTGCACTTCGAATTGCCTCTCACGGGATTTGCACTATGCAAATTTTACGATCGAAAATATTTTGAATGAACTCAAAATACTTTATACATTCTCTGTCGTCACCTTCAGGTGTTTTCTTAATCAATGCAATCACAAATTTTGGTAGATTTAGAATTAAAATCTTCCCGCTCTTTCTCTTCACGCCCTGCAACAATTCTGCCAACTACTCAACCAATTTTGCCACTGCATCCCCCAAAAATAGTGAGTTTTGGGTCAAGTTCAGTCTTTTAAATGCGAACTGAAAAATCTGCAAGTAATCATGGCTTAACTGCATGACTTCACCAACTTGTAGTCAGGCATTGCTACAAACTCACCAACTCACCTTTTTCCATTGCAACTATGTAACCGATCACCGCTCCAAGATTTACAGTGTCCACCTATCTTCCTTCTGAATCACCGATGTACTGGTATACCACTATACTCTTCATTACTGGTTCATCCTTTGTGCCAGTTTGCAGTGCTTCCATCAAGCCTCTTCTCTTGTTTCCCAATGAGGTTCCAGTTTGCATACAACCTCAAGCCTTCTTGCCTAAGTCACCTTCTGTGACTTCATCATCATCAGAATGACCAACCTAAAGATCTGACCTCAACACCGATCTTCTTGAGTGACTGACCAGTTAGCTTAGTTTGTCTTCCCTTGAGTTGATTGAACCTTGATCATATGTCTCTTATGTTGCTTCCATGTTGTTTACAAGCCATCACCTTTGCTACTGAGATACACCACTCCACCGGTCAGTGTTAGACATCAATGACAAATCTTAGCTAATATATCGATTCTCTGGATTAACCGGTTTTGTCAATGCCAACAAACTCCCCCTTTGGCATAGATGGCAACACTTCAGAATATGTCTTATCAGTTTCTCCTGCATGTACTTTCTTCTTTTCTTTCTTTATTTTTGTACCACACATTACTTCTAATCTAAGTAATGAATGTTCTGAGTAATGAATATCTCCCCCTAACACTGCAATACTATGTTTCCAATAAACCACTCTAACCACTTTTGGAGACCCTCTGCTTTAGCAACTTCAACTCAACACTACTCAAACACTATAATCATATCCCCCTTTGACAACAATGCCAAAGATGTATTCCAGTATACTTACAAGACTGCTCCCCCTAATCGGAGTAGTCCACACTTATCAATCTAGTCTTAGAGATTTTTCATAAAGAAATCATACTAGATTGATATAGAGCCCTTTTTACTTATTTTAATGCAGGTAGGGGCATCACCCCTAGCTTACCTCTGAGGTATTCAAAGGTGTCCTTCTGTAGTGTCTTGGTAAAGATATCAGCCACCTGTTCTTTTGTTGGTATATACTCCAACCTCACTTCCTTGTCTTGAACATGTTCCCTGAGGTAGTGATATTTGATAGCTATATGCTTTGTCTTAGAATGCATCACTAGATTCTTGGATATGTCGATAGCACTGGTGTTGTCATGTTGAATCACCACAGGTTCAGTCACCTTTTCTTGGATACCTTCCAATAATTGTTTAATCCATACTATTTGTGTATAGTTGATTGCAGCAGCCACATACACAGCCTCAGCTATGGATTGAGAGATGCAATTATGTTTCTTGCTTGTCCATGACACAATCCTATCTCCAAGAAAGAATGCACCTCCACTAGTGCTCTTTCTGTCATCAATGTTCCTTGCCCAATATACATCGGTGAAGACACTTAAGTTGAAATATCCCTTATGTGGATACCAGAGACCATACTCATCAATCCCCTTAAGCTCTCTAAATATTCTCTTGGTTGTCACCATATGAGTCTCTTTCAGATTTGTAGAAAATTTGGCAACCAAGCCAATAGCGTGTGCTATATTCGGTCTACTGTGTACTGCATACTACAACTTACCAATCATGGATCGGTAAAGTGTCTCATTCACTTCATGAGCCTCATCATTTTTGGAGAGCTTACAACCTGTAACCATTGGAGTTACAACAAGTTTACAATCTTCCATTCCAAAAGTCTTCAAAATTTCCCTTATGTACTTGGTCTAGCTAATGAATATGCCATTCTTTAATTGTGATACTTGTAGACCGATGAAGAATTTTATTTCACCGATCATGGACATTTCAAACTCTTGCTTCATTTGTTTTGCTAAACCTCTGCTCATCTCATCATCTCCTCCAAAGATGATGTCATCAAAATAATTTCTACAATCAGATGTTTTCCTTTTTCTCTGGTCTTCAGATACAGGTTACTATTATCATTGGTTCTCTTGAACCCTATGCTTAATAGATATGAGTGCAGACTCTCATACCAAGCTCTAGGTGCTTGTTTTAGCCCATATAGAGCCTTCTTCAGTCTGCATACCATATCTCTTCCATCTTCTGATGCAAACCCTTCTGATTTCTCTATGTATACTTCTTCCTCTAAAACACTATTCAAGAATGTCGATTTGACATCCATTTGGTAAACCTTGAATTTCTTGTAAGCAGCATAGGCAAGCAAAATTTTGACCCCTTCCAGCCTAGCCACCAGTGCAAAGGTTTCTCCATAATCCAAACCTTCTTTCTGAGCATAGCCTTTGCAAACTAGCCTTGCCTTGTTTCTAAACACCCATTTGGTGCCTATCTCATTTTTGTTCTCTGGTCTAGGCACTAGAGTCCAAGTTTCATTTTTCTCAATATGTTCCAATTCCTCCTCCATGGCTTTGATCCAGTCATCATCTTTTAGAGCCTCCTTTTTTGTTTTGGGCTCAGTTTTGGAGAGCAGACAGGAATTCTCTCTTGCTCTTCTTCTAGTCAATACTCCAGTATCTTTGTCACCAATGATATTTTTTAGCGGAGTGATTGTTTCTGACATACCTTGCTAATACTAGTTCATTTCTTGGAGCTTCTTCTACCGGTTGTGCAGGTTTTGTTTCACATGCTTCCCCATTTGCCTCTACAACAGGATTTTCTTTAGCAAGTTCGACCGATACAGTGTACTTGAATCCTTGATAATCCTCTAGCTCACTCTTGCTATCATGTTCATTTAGTCAAAGAACTCATCCACTTTGACATTGGAACTCTCCACAATCTTACCGGTCCTTTTGTTCAAACACCGATATGCTTTACTTTTTGTGGAGTAACCTAAGAAGGTTCCTTCATCACTCTTGGGATCAAACTTTCCAGAGTATGCATCCCTCTTGATATAGCACTTGCTTCCAAATACTTTGAAATAACTCACATTGGGTGATTATCCACACCATAATTCATAGGGAGTTTTATTTGTCCCTTTCTTCACCTGTATTTGGTTCAAGGTATACACAGTAGTGCTTACTACTTCTCTCCAAAAGATATGTGGAATATCTTTATGTATCATCAGAGTCCTTGCACCTTCAATCAGAGTTCTATTCCTTATTTCAGTAACCCCATTTTGTTGAGGTGTTATGGGTGCAGACATATATCTCATAATCCCTTGTTCTTCACATTAATTCATGAACTCTTGAGAGGTGAACTCTCCTCCTCTATTTGATCTCAGATATTTCAAATTCTTACCGGTTCCTCTCTCTACTCGAGCCTTGAAGACCTTAAACATGTGAAAGGCTTCAGATTTTTCTTTCAAGAATACAGCCCACATCATTCTTGAGAAGTCATCTACAAACAACATGAAATATTGGTCCTCATGGACCACACAATTCTATATGAACTAGGTCCAACACATTTTTCAGATGAATAAAATTTGTTGTTGAAACTAGACCCGGTCAACTTTCCTAGTTGGCATTCTATTGTTGAAAATAGGTTTCATAATATTAGGCACACCTCTGATAGACTTCAGCTTACTGACTTTTGCTATGCTATTAAAGTTAACATGACACAATCTTTTGTGCCACAACCAACTATCTTCAACCTTTTCCATTAGACAACTACCTATGGTGGTGTCTAGGTGAAACAGATTACTTCTAGATTGTTTATCGGTAGCAATCAAACTTCCTGATTTGTCA
Source organism: Cryptomeria japonica (assembly GCF_030272615.1). Classification (NCBI taxonomy): domain Eukaryota; kingdom Viridiplantae; phylum Streptophyta; class Pinopsida; order Cupressales; family Cupressaceae; genus Cryptomeria; species Cryptomeria japonica. The sequence goes on from NC_081414.1 coordinate 27,518,360, forward strand.
TTTATTTTGCATATTCCTTCATTGAATTCTAACCAGTAAGCCTTATTATTAAGTTGTACAACACTTAACAGACTATATTTTAGCCCTTCTACCCAATAAACATCTTCACAGATTTTTTTGTCATTTAGGGCAATAGAGCTCTTACCTTTTACTGCACAAGGAGCATCATTTCTGAATCTCATCGTTCCTCCATTGCAGTCCTCCATGTTGAGGAATTTGTTTCTATCACCGGTCATGTGGTGAGGGAAACCCCTGTCAATTACCCAGTCTCCACACTAGTTTGAACTAGAGATCAATGTCATATCGCCTTCCTCTATGTTGTCTTCCTTTACCACTACAAATGCAATTCCATCTCCATCAGATCCTTCTAATTCTTCATAGATAACTCCTCCTTTTGCAAGACATCACTCCTTCTTGCTCTTGTCTTTGTAGCTTCTAAAATTGTCCTTCCTATCATTGTCAGGACATCTGGATGCAATATGACCTATTCTATTGCAAGAGAAACACTTCAAGGGAAGTTTACCTTTGTAATCTAAGGACCAAAGCTTTGATACCAATTGTTAGTCCCAACCGATGTTGAGAGGGGAGGGGTGAATCAGCACTTCACCAGTTTTACAAAATTAAAACCTTTTAACTCAAGACTGCACTAACTTAATATTCATCAATATAAACAATTATTGCAGAAGAACATGCATACATGAAAAGATACACTGTAACACCAAGATTTATCTCGTGGAAACCCAAATGGGAGAAAACCACGGTGTGAGTAGAAACTCACAAAATTTGCACTCATCTGGAGTACGTCCGGTGAGAAGCCATCCCTGTTAGGAGATTAAAAAGACACTGTTAAGTGCCACCCATTTAAGGGATTTTATTTAAGGCCTATTAGTGCCTTTACCTTGTTAGAGGTAGCCCTTTTAAAATTCTTAGGATCATCAATTAAGATGTCACCTGGTTAAGGGATTTTACAAAAGGGACCTGTTAAAGTCCACCCAGTTAAGGGATTTTGAGTTGTAATGGTTAGAAAGCAACAAGAAGTTGATATGTTGGAATAGCTATTGATAGCTTGATCAGATCACAATGAAAATTATACTTTGTCTCCACCGGTTGTGTCTACTCTGCACTACACTGATCCTCTGCTCATACCCTCGGCTTTGCACTCTGCCAGTCTACTTCACACACACTCTACTCTGCTAAATCATTTAGCACTTCCTCACTCTTCACTCTGCCCTTCGGATCGCGTCTCACGGGATTTATACTTTGCAAATTTTACAATTGAAAATATTTTGAATGAACTCAAAATACTTTATACATTCTCTGTCCTCACCTTCAGGTGTTTCCTTAATCAAAGAAATCACAAATTTCGATAGATTTTGAATTTAAATCTTCCCACTCTTGCTCGGAACACCCTGCAACAATTCCGCCAACTGTTTAACCAATTTTGCCACTACATCCCCCAAAAATAGTGACTTATGGGTCAAGTTGAGTCTTTTAAATGCGAACCGGAAAATCTGCAAGTAATCATGGCTTAACTGCATGATAACTGAAGTTGACTTCACCAACCTTTAGTTGGGTGTTTCTACAAACTCACCAACCCACCTTTTGCCATTGCAACTCTGTAACCGATCACCACTCCAAGATTTACGGTGTCCACCTATCTTCCTTCTGCTTCACCTATGTACCGGTATACCACTACGCTCTTCACTATCGGTTCATCCTTTGATGTTGGTTTGCAGTGCTTCTATCAAGCCTCTACTCCTATTTGCCAATGAGGTTCTGGTTTGCATACAACCTCAAGCCTTCTTTCCTAAGTCACCTTATGTGACTTCATCATCATCAGAATGACCAACCTGAAGATTTAACCTCAACATCGATCTTCTTGAGTGACAGACCAGTTAGCTCAGTATGTCTTCCCTTGAGTTGATTGAACCTTGATCATCTATCTCTTATGTTGCTTCCATGTTGTTTACAAGTCATCACCTTTTCTACTGAGATACACCACTCCACCAATCAGTGTTAGACATCAATGACAAATCTCAACTAATATATCAATTCTCTGGATTAACCGGTTTTGTCAATGCCAACATGTTATCATCATTTCCTCCATTGGTAACATTCTTATTCTTTGACCAAAATTTGGGTTTGTCATTGTTGTTGTTGTTTCTATAATTGTTGTTATTGTTGTAATTATTGTTATTGTTGTATTTGTTGTTGTAGGAACTGTTGTAGAGTTTCAATTCTCCTTTCTTTACCATTGCATCCTCTATCTTTAGACCATTTTCAATCATTTTAGCGAAAGAAGGAGGACATTGCATTTTAAGACGGTACCTCATTTCACTGGTAAGGTTGTCAGCGAATATATCCATTTTCTCTTTTCTTTTTTTTTTAAATAATGTCTGGTAAACTTTTTAACGTGACTGGGGATGCTGGCATGACACGCCCTCCAGCTCGACTTGAAACACTTTTGACCCAGAGCTATGAATCGGTGAGGCCACAATAGGGGGACCTCATCCCCATATTTCACTTGTTCAAACCCGCGAGCACAACAGCCCAGTGAAGACACGAGGCCTGCGAGCACAATAACCCAGCAGGGGTTTGAACCTTGGTGGCTGCTTCACCAACGAAGTGTTTTAACCATGACACTACATGTATGAAGACTATATCCATTTTCTCTTGATCAGGTATATCTCTTAGATATCTATTGAACATTCGTCTCCATCATTGTAAAAAGGCCATGAAATGTTCACCATTCTTTTGCTTGATGTTGCATAGATCTAGCATTGTTATCTCATGCCTTATGTTGTAGGAATATTGTGAGATAAATTTGTTCACAAGTTCTTCAAAAGATTTAATCCCAAATGGTAGTCTTGAGAACCATTCCATTGATTGTCCGCTTAAGCTTCTAGGAAATAGACGCATTAAGTAAGTTTCATTATGTGCAAACTCCATACTCATGGTGCAAAATTCCCTAATGTGATCCTGAGGATCAGATTTCCCATCATATTTATCATATTTAGGGATTTCACAATGTTGTGGGAATGGTATCATGTTTAAATTCTTTTCAAAATGATATGGACAGATGTCCTCCAATGAATATTTCTTATAACTTGTTCCACTATGCATATCTTGTATTTATTGTTGCAAGGTTTGCATTTGTTGAGCGAGAGTTAACAAAAGGATTATCAACGCGAGTTCTTTTGTCACCATGCTCTCTTCTTGTTTCATCTTGGTTCCTTGCATCATCATGGTCTTTTCTTGTTCTATCCCCTCTTGTTTCCTCGTGATTTACTTGATTTACATCCTTGTTATTGAGTTCATCAGTGTTTTGATTGTTACTTGTTCCTGCATCTTGTTTCAAACCTTCTACATTAAAATTTTGTGGCAATTTAGCTCCTGAATTTGCCAACATTAGAATGTACTTTTCCTTTTGTTTTTCCATTAACTTTTCCATTAGTTTGTCAAATTTATAATCTTATTCAAGGTCTCTAATGGTGTTATTTATTGCTTCTTCATCAACATCTGTGTATCCAAATTGATGAAACATTGGATTTTCCTCTTCCATTTGTTTTTGTTGTCTTCTAAATTGCTCATGTTGAGCTCTAGTCCAAACTGGCATGCGATTGATTTGAACTTCCCAGGTTTTTTATTTTCTAAATGCAACTCAAAAGGTAATCACTGGTTTAGGAAGATAAGCTTTGTTGATTTTACCACTGTTATTAGTGCATTGTGATAAGGCATCTTTTTATTGAAAGGTGCATTCTTGCAAAAGTTCTTTGTCAAACTTTGTTCTATAACCACGTAAATAGTGATGAAAACGGTGTAGGAATGTTCTATGTTTTAGTAAGATTTTGTGATTGATGTATAAGAATTTTCTCTTCTTCAAGATAGCCTTCCAACTTGGTTTTCTCTTCTTGAGGCGATATCTAAAAGTCATATAAGCATCTAATGATTTTCAAGTTGTTTGATTCCAATGTTAGTGCAATCTTGATTTTGATAAAACCTAGGTTCAAAGAGGAATGATATATCCAAGATAATGAACAAAGGTTGATATGATCAAGTTTCGTGATAAAGGCTTTGATATATCTTGATAAGAAACTGATAATGATATTGATTTGCACTTGAGATGGTTGAATCACTAACTTGTTGGATGTTTTATGCTTATGAAATCTTTTGGAAAAAAAAGGCTATTTGATTGATAAGTTAATCGTTTGACTAGCTTGAAGACCTGTGATCATTGAAGACAAATCTACTCAAAAAAGGGTATCTGAAGATGATGCTGAAATTTTGGTCTGATATGTGAAAGTGCTCGTTGTTTCAAATGTGGGAAAACAAATGCGCTAACCTTTTTCTCAAAAGTGCTAACCTACGCAACAAATGCATTGCTCTGTTGAATGGAAGCATTGCTTTGCACCGTAAAAGCGTTAAACTAAGGTGTAAGAGCATTGTTTTAGTTGTAAAAGCGATGTTTTGTTGAGCAAATGCGTAATTTTAAAGGTAAAAAGAGTTATATTGTTGATCAAAAGTGATATTTTGCACAAAAAATGCACTATTCTATGCAAAAAAGGTGTGGTTCTAATTGAATTTAAAGAATTTCTCAGCTTTCCAGCAAGTTCTCAGATTTTTGACTCATTTCAGGATGATGATTTTTTTAAGTTTTTGACCATTTTGAGAATATTTTGCAGACATAAAAGACACAATGTTTAGAAAGCAAATTGCACTAGCAAGCATAATACTTATGGTAGGTTGAGACAATAATTGTTGAATCTCACATAGGGTTTCCCCCGAGGCTACACTATTTAGAGCGGATATTTATGTGCTTGACCTCAATGGCCCCACCCTTGGCACTCACTTCTCTGAGGCAGCCAAACACCAATTTCCATGAAAACTCCCCATGGTAAACTCCATATCTCTACTAAGAACCGTATGTGTGTGAGTCACTTCAGAGGTCCGACCTCCTGTGCCAACAATTAGAAGGATTTTGGCAGCTAATGCAAATGGGTTTTACTAAGGTCTTTTGGTCATGTGGCCATACATGTGGCGCTCTACACTCTATAAATACAGATGGTTCCCAACCTATAGAGGTTACGCTCCATAAGGTTTATGGAGAAACATAGTGTCAGTATGAACTAATCAGCACATGTTGCCCATGACTTTCGTCATAGACACGATTTATTTAGAGTGGATAGGAAGGACTTGATATTAGCCTGTTTCCACTTGGGTCGTTCTGTTAGGATTCCCAAAGATATTGAGAGAGGGGGGGTGAATCAGTATCTGACCGGTATAATAATTTTCTTAACTTATAAAATGAAAAGCATATTAAAACTGTGTACCGGTAAGCCAGAAATAATGCAGCAAATAACAACAACAACCACAACATGAAAAGCACACCATAACACAATATTTTAATGAGGAAACCCAGTGTGGGAAAAACCTCGGTGGGATTTGTGACCCACAATATTCACTTATTGACCAATAAGAGAATATTATTGCTTACAATAGGGGCTTGCACATGCAGGAAGGCCAAGTGCCTAGAGCTCAGTGCTCAACTACAAAAGAAGTCACACTGACTACAAAAATGGATTATACTAATCCAATGTCGTGTACTGCTTTAGATTAGCATCTGTTATGCTAGATTCAGTACCAGTTTAAGCTCTGCAATATACATAAACCTTTATCCAATAATTCGCATATTAGGTCTGCTACCTTCTTTTCATACTTCGCATTATTCCATATATCATATCTCCTAAATGATCTACAATGATCTCATACATATATGAATCATATTACAATCCACCATGTCAGCTTACAAAAGATTTTACAATTAATTACAAAATACATTTATACAAAATTCTTGTCGGTCAAGGTGCCGGTAATCTTCCTTTTCGGTGTCAGTGATTTGTATGTCAGTGTAGAGTTTGCCTGCTGGTATCACATGATTGTAAGGTTGCCATAAATGACAATACCTTCAATCACCTACAATTTCTCATTGGAGTGTACATTTGCCAACACGTTCCCCTCTCACTGGCCCCCTCAAGGCAGCTCGGGAAGGCAGGCCCTCTAAAGGTAAAACATGAAAAATGAAAGCAGGTCTAGTTTTATGTGTTAGGATTAATGATAGTCCCAAAGATACTAAGAGGGGGGTGAATAAGTATCTAACCGGTTAACAAAATATTTAACCTTATTAAGAACTTTGCATCCCAAAACAGTGTACCGGTAAATAAGAATTAATGCAGTAAATAGGAACAATAAAGACGGCATAGAAAACACACCATAACACAAGATGTTTAACGAGGAAACCCAGTGTGGGAAAAACCTTGGTGGGATTTGTGACCCACAATATTCACTCACTGGCCAATGAATAAATATTACTTACAATGAGAGGCCTGCACATGCAGGAAGGCCAACTGCCTAGAGCTCACTGCTCAATAAGAGTCACACTAACTACAAAAGTGGATTATGAAATCCAATACAATGTACTGCTTCAAAGTAGCATCAACTATGCCAGGTTCAATACCAGTTTAAGCTCATTTTATAACCAAAAACCTTCATTGTCACTTATATCACCTTATACATAATTTTCACTTTCATTCATGCTAAATGACCTATAATATCTCATACATATATGAGTCTTTTACAATATGCCTTGTCGGCTTTACAAAAGATAATTGCAATTAAATACAATAAACAAAAGTTTCTTCCCTGTCGGCTGGGGTGTCGGTATGCATTGTTGCCGTTGTCAGTGAAGTGTCTGTCGATGTATGTAGATGTCTATGTCAATGTCGGTACCTGTCGGTGTCTTTACCAGATGAGTGCCAGAAGGTTGCCAAGTGGTTGCCATCAATGACAACACCAACTATTCTCATAAGAGTGTAGAATGCCAACAATCTCCCCCTTTGGCATTGATGGCAACACTCATGAGAAAAATCCAAAAACTGTTTCCAAAAAGTGAAGTCCAAAAAGTTACCAAAAATATGTGCTCCCCCTGAGCAGATGATCTCCTTTGAATAATCTCCTTTGACATCAATGACAAAGGTTGTTAAAAATTGTCAAACGAGTGCAAAAATTTCACCTCAAAGTTTGTAACCGGTTGGTTACAATCTGAAATATGTCTGCCAAAACCAAGTTTAAACTCTAGATGAATTTGTTGTTGTCGTTTAAGGTTGCCTGAGTCTGTTGGATTGTGTCGGAGAGATGATGCATATTCTCTTCCGGTGATCTTTCTTCTTCAAGTAATGCCTTAGAGATCTCATTTCTCATAGAGATAATATTGTCCAACTTAGGACCAAGTTTATACTTAAGTTATCTGGCATTAGCCTTAATCCTTGCTTTTTCTTTCTCAAATTTCTCCAACTTTTCCTCAAAACCTGTTATTTCCTGCTCAATAACTAATATAGGTTCGGATGAACCAATTATGTTATCAGCTATGTCTTCTATTTCCTTTTGTACTCTGCTTATTTCTTTTTCTATGTCCTTTGTCAACAGATGTGGCTTGCATGTTTCTCTTTACAGCTCCTTATATTCCAAAATTATAGTATTCAATGTCAGTAAAAGTGTGCTTATATGTTCTGTGCACTTCTTTATTCTATCCTCAAATAATTTATCCTTTTCCTTTTTAACTTTCTCTTTGAATGTGTCCTCATTCACCTTATCAACTGTTATTACATTGTTGATAATAAATTTGGACAATGTGTCCAACTTACCTAAAGAATCCTTTACATGATCTCTATTACATTTCGGTGCAATCAATTTAATAATTGGTATTGTGTCATCAATTGCTATGTAATCTAATGCATTACAGTCAGTTATCTTCTTGATAGAGTCCAGGAGTACTTCTGTCACATTAGTAGGCCTGAATTCACCTAATGAAGTATCAGATGTCTCACCAACTACCTTGATTACCTCTGTGCTTCCAACATTTGTAACCATTTTGCTTGTATTATCCTTCGGTGGATCAGTCTGAGTTTGCATTTCAACCAGTAAAGGTTTGGGTTTCTCAGTGATTACCGATTTCACTACCTCAATATGTACATGTGCCTCTGTAGGTTTTTCTGTTGGTTTCTTTGTGTGCTCAACTGTTGGTATCTTTGTTTTAGTAGGTTTCTCAGTGTTAGCATCTATACCATCAGTATTCATTCCAGTATCCAATGGTTGCTCAGTTTGTAATGTTTTCTCTGTTTGCTCTGTTTGGATTTCAATCTCTACAGTCTTTGTCGATTGCTTAGCAATGTTTCCACTGTCAGCAATATCATCCTTAGCCTTTGTATTATACTTATCCACAACAATGTTCACTTCCTGAGTATCCATATTCATAGTGAATAGAATTTTAGAATCAGGATTAGTGTCATCTTGTGTGATACCTTCACTTTCAATAACCGGTGGATCAACAGAATGTATCAGTGCAATATCCAAGGGTGGTGGCAAGTTGTCAGTTATTTTGATGTTTGGTATTCCACCACCTTTACCTTTCCCTTTGTCCTTATCCTTTTGATATACCTTGAATGTTTTCTTTGACATGTTCAATTCTTCTTGTTTTTGTTTTTCAACAAAAAAGATATCCCATTTATCAGCAGTTTCCTCTGCAATCTCATTTACTCTACCTACCATCAAACTTACTTACCGGTGACCACTAGCAAAAACGGATTTGTTAGCTTCACAAATCAGGTCATCAATCTCTTCTTTTGAGTTAACCGGATGTATAGCTAGAAGTTTTTCAACCTTAAGTTTCTTGTCCAATTCCATTACTGCAAACCTCTTTGCATCTAATCTCCTATACAGTTCATTAGGAAAGTCATCCACAACTTCAATCAAAACTTTCTTATATATATGCAGATGTAAGATAATACTATTTTCAATGCTTTCTTTTTCTGAATCCTTGAATGTTTTATACAATTTTCTCACATTAGCCAAATTACCGTCATCAATTATTTCATTCAACAAATTATCCAATGATGGTATAACTGGTTTTTGTTTCTTCTTGGGAGTCAATTTCTTTGTTGGTTGCCTTACTGCCTGTCGTTTCTTCCTTAAGGTCCTTGTTCTCTTGGGTGGAGGAGAGGGTATTGGTGAAGGTTTTCTCTTCCTTTCAACTCTTTTGAATTCAGCTGGTATCTCATTGTCAGAAGATGTGCCAACCGGTGAAATGTGTGCCTCCGGTTGCAGTCCTTCCAGCTCACTAGTCGATATACCAGTAATGTTCATAACATTTTCTTTGATTTTCTTTACCTACTTCGATGCATCTCTTATGTATTTCTCTCTTTTTTTCCTTTGCTTCATTGTTTTCACATTGCTTTCAATTGTTTCAACACTAACAAAAACTTCTTATGTTGGTTCTCTAGGTGCATCTAACAAGGCTTTTGCATAAGTCTCAATTATGTTGAGATCTACCTCATAACCCATTTATGTTACCCATACAGTTCTAGGTAGTACAGCTTCCATCCATGTTTCATCCTTCTTGATTACAAAATAGATTTCTTTATCATATTTATCCACTACACTCTACGGTAGTCTTTCTCCAGTTTTCATTTTGGCTTGAAAAGCTTTGAAATATTCAGTTATGTTGCTTTCCTTAGTAGTACCCATGTCGGTGAAAGCTTCATGTAATTATTTTTCTACCGGTATGTCATATCCAAAGTCTTTTTGTCCTATACCAGGGATCTCCTTTGTGAAATACAACATTAAGCATACTAAGAGATTACCAAAATGAAATGTTCCTTTCTTATCACCTTTAATCTTCTTCAAGCTATCTATGAGTTCATCCTTTAGCCATTCACACACATCTATTTTTGCATTGTTGTTCACCATTTCATAAGCACTATTAATGCAAAGACTAGAAACTGAATTAAGTCTGTTTGCATGAGTAGTCTTGTAACCTAAAATCATACTTATGAATCTCACATTGATGTTCTTGATGTCATTCACTATTAGAGATCTACTATCAGATGTTGCTCCGATTAGGGTCATGACTTTGTTGTTAGGAACCTTCTTAGTTTTGTCTGGTCTGCTTTCGGTTGAGAGTAAACATGTTACTGCCCTAATTGCTTGCCGGGTGAATTTGCAAACAGAATCTAACCAAATAAATTCTACATGTGCCCTACTTAGGACAATTCTAACAACTTCCTCCAGAAATTCAGGGATGTTCAATATTTCAACAAAACCTAAAGTCTCCACAATCTTGTGCTCAAGTTTAACAGTGCCATTCTCATCACAAATTACGGCTCTAAACATTTTTAGGAACTCCTCAGAACCTAATTCTTCAATATTGCAGTGAATATATATCCTAGGGTCTTCAGCATAAGCTACACCTTCAGGAATCTTTGAAAATGCGCCTATGGAATCATCTTGCTTAGCTACTTCAGGAATAATTTTGAATACGGGCCTAGGGCATTTTATGTTTTCCACAATAGTAGGGTTTGCAATAAAGTCGGGAGCAAAAGAAGAAGCCATTTGAAAAATACCTTTATCTGCCTGATAATGTCTGAATGCTTGAAAGAAATCGCTTCACACCTTCGCCTTGAATGCCTTCACTCAGATTTCGTGCTCTTTGCTAATTTGAATGCTCGGTGAATCAAAAATGAGGGAAAATCGATGATTTATAATGACTTTTCCTTCAACAACCGCATTAAACGCTCGTCGGTTAAGTGAAAACTTAAAACATCTACCGGTAGAGAAGAAATTTATCTTCTCACCATCAACCGAGGGTAATCTGCATGATATTCAATTTGTTGCAATACCCCCAAAGGGTTACTTCTCAGTTGGATGAAGAATCTCATGTCGGTGGAGTAATACTTTGTTCTACCAGTGAAGAAATAGTCTCATCAACATTCTGATCTGTCTTCCTAATCCATTGTTTTGAAAATTCTTGCTTTACCTCATCTACCTTTTCTTTGCCTTTCAAACTGGGTCCTGTATTATTCGTCAGTGAAGTTTTGCTTCTACAAAATTTTGCAATATGTCCAATTTTGTTACAAGCATAACAAGTCACATTATTCTTCTGAATAGCTTTTCCATATCCTATGTTGGTTTGTGTTCTGCATTGATTAGATAAGTGCCCAAATCTTCCACAAACATAACATTTCACATTCATTCTGCAGTTTTTTGAATTATGACCAATTTTGTTGCATTTGGAACATTGACCGGTGGGTGCATTGATGTTCTAATTGTTTCTGAATCTACATTGATTTGCTTTATGACCATACTTGGTATGGTTTAAGTATTTCCCATTAAATTTATAAGCACTAGGTTGTCTTACCGGTTTACTGTGATCATGATTGTTTGCAGTACCAAAACTTTCTCCAACTTCAAATCCAAGTCCATTTGTATCTTCATTAGGTTTCTGACTTTTCAGCATGTTATCAAATTCTTCTGAGCTTTTCTTGAATTTATCTTTGTGTTGATTTGCAGTAGCCAACTCATTTTCCAGAATTCCCTTTTGTCTCATGAGTTTAGTTTTATCATGTTGCATGTGAATCAGATCTGTCTTCAACATATCATTTTCATGATTGAGTCTTAGATTTTCATTTCTAGCATCATTGAGTCTCTTAATCAAGTCATCTTCCTTCTTCTTTCTATCTTCAATGTCTTTACAAAACCTCATAGTCATATTGTTGGTGTAAATAATTATTCATCTTGGATATTATTACACCTTACTTAAGTTTACTTATGAAATGCATTTCATAGTAGTTTGGATATGAGACACTTGGGTGTTTGTGCCACATTGGGATAGTGTGTGTAGGAGAATTTTCACCTTTTGTGGTCTTACCTTGTTGTTACATTCCACCTTCGGTGGGTGATCCACCTCATGTGGAATATTTTATTGTTTATCCTACCTACCATACCTATTTCCTACCTACCCTTGTTTCTTATTGAGTCACATGTCATGTTTGTGTGCTCACATATCCATATAGTCTTGCCTATATAAGCAGTCTCATATTCATTGTATGTAACGTTTGATGATCCAATTGATTAGTATTTTCATTTTGATAGAATACAGTTTATTCATATCATCTATATTCTTTCTCTCGTATTTGTGTTTTCCATTGCCTCTTGATCTTGGCAAAATCTCACATGGTATCAGAGCCATTAGAGTGCCATTGGTTTGCCAATTGAGAGAAATTTGGGGTTTGCATTTTGGACCTTTCTATTGCAGGTTATTATTGAAGTTTGATGGGTCAAATATGAGGTTACCATTGGATTGAGGAGGTCCAAGAAAGTCAGTTTTTCTTTTTGTTTCATCCAAATCGGACTTCGAAGGCCAAATCTAAAGGCATTTGAAGTTTGAAGCTGCGGTGGAAATTTTCGAGAAATTATAATTTTCCAGGCAATTTTCAAATAGCTATATCTCACTCATTCGGACTCCTTTTTTCAAGCAAATTTTTTTTGGGGGGGGGGTAGAATTTCGTGATCTATACAATGGTGCAGGAGTTTTCTATTTTTCGGATATAGGTTTTTCGGAAATAATGAAATCCCAATTTTTACAACTTTGGAGGCTTCGTTTGGGCTCATATGGACTCCTTTTCAGGTGCCGTTTTTTTTTTAGAGTTCATAATTTTTTGTCTACTTTCATAATCTGCCATTTGTTTACAGTGATTGTGAGTAGAAATTGTACTTTCAGTATTTGGTCATTTTTTGGCCTATTTGGTACTTGTATTTTGCTTGGATTTCAATTTAGATCACTAGCAGTATTTGTTGAAGTCTCTTATATCTCATTTTGAGAAGTTGTAAATTGAAATCAGAAGTTCACTTTGCCTTGTTTTGCAAGTGGCCCATTGTATATGCACTAAGGATAAAGTGTCAAATCACCATTTTTTTTTGGGGGGGGGGGAGGGGTTTGATTGAGTATTTTGGGGGGGGTGTCTTGTGTGATTGTGCCTCTCTCTATCTTGTGTTTTTTCATTTTGGTGCTATGGGTTCTCCTAAATTTCCACTTTTAACTCCTCATAATTATGCATCATGGAAGATTAAGGCATGAAGTAAACTAATGGAAAAATGACTCATTCATTATGTAAATGAAACTATAACAACACCACCTGATCCTAAGGCTGATCCTAATGCTCAACTTGAATGGCTCACTAAAAATGTTATGGCAGTTGGAACTCTTAGAAAGTATGTATCAGATGACCTCATTTTTCACATTGATAAGTGTACCACAATTAAAGAGGCCTGAGATATTTTTCAGAAATTGTATGGTCGAGTTGATGAGATTAAGGGCTACGAGATTGATAGTGAACTCACAACTTTGGATCCCAAGGATTTTGATACAATCCAAGATTATGTGACAAAAGCAACTAAACTAAAAGCAAAGCTAAAGGATTGTGGAATTGACAAAAAGGATGCTCAATTGATTTATAACTTGTTGGACAAAATTCCTTCAGAGTATGCAGCCTTTGTATCTAGCTTTCACACCCATAGGTTAGCTCAAGGTTCCTCATACACTTCTCCCCTATTTGATTCATTCACGGAGATGTTGATACTTGAGCAATCTAAGTTGACCATGATGGGGATTCTCAAATCTTCAAAGTCACAAGCTTTGGTGGCTAATAAAGAGAATCATAGAAATCAAGGAAAAGGCAAGAATCAAAAGCAACCTAAGTCAAAACCACAACAAGATGGAGCACAATCTTCCTCTCCACAACAAGGTGATTCACCATTCTCACCTAAGAGGAAATCATATAAGGACAATCTTTTTTGTGGATATTGCAAGAAGTCGAGACATGATGAACATCATTGTTACAAGAAGGATATTGATGAGTTGAAGAATCTTCTTGAGAAAAATAGAATCAACCTACCTTCTAGAATGTCTACATCAGCTTCTTCTTCCAAGGATAAAGGAAAGGATCACTCTTTTAGGACAGATAAAGGAAAGGGACAAGCTCTTTGTGCTTCTACAAGTCATGATTCAAGGAGATGGCTTCTAGATTCAAGGGTTTTTCATCATATGGCATCTTTGTAGTCTATGTTTTCTACATTTGAGCCTTGCCACATGTCACAGATTTTGATGGGCAATCATACATACATGGATGTGATTGGGAAAGGATCTATTGCTATTGGGGATAACTCCTTCAATGATGTGTTGTGTGTACCCCACTTGACAAACAATCTTCTTTCCATCTATCAAATCACACATGGGGAAACTAGGAAAACTATGGAGTTCACACCTGATTCAGTTAGCATTAGAGACTTGGAGAGTGGAGCTATCATGGCGACTGGGGTGGTTGATCATGCATCTCGGTTGTACTCTTTTTCACATTTTGGTCCTATTGATGAGGTTGATTCTTCCTATGTTGATGATTCAGATTTTGAGGACAACTTTGGGCTCTTGAACTTGGGGATTCTCACTTGTGACCCCATTCTTGAGCCTTGCATTTCATCTCCTTCTCTTGATATCACACTACCTATTGCACCTGATGATGCAGCTAGTGCAACAATTTTGCCTTCTTGTGATTTAGTGCAGCAGGATATTTCATGTCTTCCAACTTCAATTTCATGAGATGCCTACTTGATAGACATTGCAGGTTTGTTTGTGGAGTCCTACATTGCAGATTTGGGAGACATCATTGATGAAATTCATCTTCTCTTTGATGAAGATGATCTGTCTTCGATTGTTGCGAGGGATCACTCTGACCCTCTTGTGCATTCTCTACATGATCAATCTTCAGAGGTTGACATGATTGTGGATACTTTTGTACAACACTTGGAGGAGGTCTCTTTATCTTTTGAGGAGACATATGAGTCTTTGGATATTGTTCTACATTCTTCACCACTAGATCTTGGAGTTCCTTTTTCAGCAATGCGGAGCAGTTTACCATCTTTGGAGGGGGTAACCTTCAGCATCGACATGGGGACACTTGAGCAGTTTTCAGATATTCCTTTCATCATGAGTACTTTTCCTACATCTTCCCTTCATGGTTAGGGAGACTTCATGGATACACCTTTGGTTTTGTTTCTTCCTAAGGGGAGGAACGTGGTTCGATGTTCATGGAGCAGTTTCTTCATTCATCATCGAGCTTCTATCATTGGTGCATATTCCACATTGAGGGGGGGCTTCCTAGTCTCTCTTCTTCTTCTCTCATATGTGGGGGACTTTTTCTTCACATGGGGTTTTGTCCTTCACATACTTCTATGAGAGTTCTTTGTATCTAGTTTTTCGTCTCTCTTTTGGGGGAGGGTTTTTTCCCATTGGGTTTTTCTCTCTTTCCCTGCTTTTTGAGAGATTTCATTGTATTGGTTTGCATGTATTTGCATTTGTACATGGGTACCTAACATGGCCTAGTTGTCGGGACCCATCTTGCATTGCTTAGTTGCATTATATATTTAAGTGCATTCCCCTAACTTGCACTTAAGGGGGGGTGTTGGTGTAAATAATTATTCATCTTGAATATTATTACACCTTACTTAAGTTTACTTAGGAAATGCATTTCATAGTAGTTTGGGTATGAGACACTTGGGTGTTTGTACCACATTGGGATAGTGTGTGTAGGAGAATTTCCACCTTTTGTGGTCTTATCTTGTTGTTACATTCCACCTTCGGTGGGTGATCCACTTCATGTGGAATATTTTATTGTTTCTCTTACCTACCCACACCTATTTCCTACC
Organism: Cryptomeria japonica; assembly: GCF_030272615.1. NCBI lineage: Eukaryota > Viridiplantae > Streptophyta > Pinopsida > Cupressales > Cupressaceae > Cryptomeria > Cryptomeria japonica. Next base: position 27,533,951 of record NC_081414.1, read on the forward strand.
TACCGTTGTTTCTTATTGAGCCACATGTCATGTTTGTGTGCTCACATATCCATATAGCCTTGCTTATATAAGCAGTCTCATATTCATTGTATGTAACGCTTGATGATCCAGTTGATCAGTATTTTCATCTTGATAGAATACAGTTTATTCCTATCATCTATTTTGTTCTCTCGTATTTGTGCTTTCCATTGCCTCTTGATCTTGGCAAAATCTCACACATATCTTGCATTTCATTTTTCATATTACTGTTTTCTTGTCTCAACTTGTTCACGAGTTCATTAAGAGTTTCTTTTTCATCATTATCATTCTGCATCTTCTCATGAAGTTCTTTTCTTTTATTTCTAGCTATAGTAAGATTCTCCTGAAGTCCTTGAATGAATTCATGTGCAGTCCTTAAATCATCTTCAAGTTTGATATTCTTCAACTTCTTTGCATCATAGTCTACAAGAGCTCCTACCAATTGTTTTCTTAAGTTCTCCATCTGTATCGGTGTCAGAATCTTCCTCAAGTTGTTAGGCTTTTGAAAATAGAGGATCAGACTCTGATACCAATTGTTAGGATTAATGATAGTCCCAAAGATACTGAAAGGGGGGGTGAATCAGTATCTAACCGGTTAACAGAATATTTAACCTTATTAAGAACTTTGCATCCCAAAACAGTGTACCGGTAAATAAGAATGAATGCAGTAAACAAGAACAATAAAGACAGCATAGAAAACACACCATAACACAAGATGTTTAACAAGGAAACCCGGTGTGGGAAAAACCTCGATGGGATTTGTAACCCACAATATTCACTCACTGGCCAATGAATAAATATTACTTACAATGAGGGGTCTGCACATGCAGGAAAGCCAACTGCCTAGAGCTCACTGCTCAATAAGAGTCACACTGACTACAAAAGTGGATTATGAAATCCAATACAATGTACTGCTTTAAAGTACCATCAACTATGTCAGGTTCGGTACCGGTTTAAGCTCATTCTATAACCAAAAACCTTCGATGTCACTTATATCACCTTATACATAATTTTCACTTCCATTCCTGCTAAATGACCTATAAGATCCCATACATATATATGAGTCTTTCACAATATGCCTTGTCGACTTTACAAAAGATAATTACAATTAAATACAATAAACAAAAGTTTATTCCTTGTCGGTTGGGGTGTCGGTATGCATTGTTGCCGTTGCTGGTGAAATGTCTATTGGTGTATGTAGATGTCTATGCCGGTGCTGGTGGCTTTACCAGATGAGTGCCAGAAGGTTGTCAGATGGTTGTCATCAATGACAACACCAACTATTCTCATAAGAGTGTAGAATGCCAACATTATGATCACCGTATTAGGGTGAGAGCATACTCACCTACTACTTTCAAACTAGCACAGTAGGCAATGGTTCTTTTACCCTTTAGATTACCTATGTGCAACTACCTTACTAGAAACACACGATGCAAGTTGCATACTATTCATTTACCTCTTAATAATTTAGGTGAAACATGTATGATTTTTTACTTCCCAAAGTACTCCTAGTTAAACTAAATGAGGAAATGCATGGAAAATTGCTCAAAATAAACCCTGCATGCACACAAGTCAGTAGTTTTCCAAAATCTGATCTTGGACGGTCGAACCTGCAAAAGTATGTTAGCTGAAAGATTGTAAAATTTTAAAAATTTTGCAGATTGATAGAATAAAAGCACTAAAACAGCAAATGCGTGGTTCTAAACTATAAAAGCGCTATTCTACATAATAAATGTGCTATCCTGCATCATAAATGCGCTATTATATTGATTGAATGCGTGATTTCAATAATAAAAGCGCTAACCTATTGAGCATATGCGTTAACCAAAGCAGTAAAAGCGTTATCCTATTAAGTAAATGCGTTGTCAGATTGCACATAAGTGTGAAACTAGGTTACAAATGCATTAAATTGATTTCTATGAGAATAAAACAGGGTATTAGAAGGATATGTGTGATGAGCCCCACGGTGGGCGCCAAAAAATATATCCACTTAAGTTTCACCTCAGAGATTAAACCTGCAAACTCATTAGTCTATCATGCAAATATAACTCAAGCTTCAACCAATGAAACAGCATGAAATGAAAAAGCAAATGAAATTGTTATACCTTCATGATTTATGTCATAACCCCATTGTTCTTGGTTGCAGATGATTTTTCTCTCAAACAAGCACTGGTAACTTCCAAGATGGCATGTGAAGAATTGACAAATAACTGGTTGTCGATTGATATGCTAAATGATATTAAGCTAATATGCAAAGATAATGATATGCTATGATAAAACTCCTAAAATGCTAAATTGCTTTAAACTCAAAACTCACAGATGCAAAATGAAGACTATGTGATTAGCTATTAGTTTCAAAAATGGCTTAAGAGACCTCTATTTATAATTTTTTGAGTGCATAAGCTTAGGTGGCAGAAATCAACGATCGCGATTAAATCTTGCAATTTGGATGGCTATGAGCAAGAGGTTGAGATGTGAGAGAGAAAGGTGGAAGATGTTCCTCCTACACCTACATGATGGAGGAAAAGGTGGAAGGAGAAGCCAAGTGTCATTCATCTCACCTTGACTAAGAATGAAGACTGAGAGAATATAGGATGGTTGGAGAAGATTTAGGGATAAAAGGACAAGTAGACTCAACTTCCTCCAAAGATTTAAGAAGGTTGGAGAGAATATAGGAAGGTTGAGGAATGTGTTTACGTACACATTATTTGAAGAATAGAATGAATGTTGAAGATAATGAATATCTTTAGCCACATGATGGATGAGTTGGCAAAGAAGAAGTGATGTTGAGATGAGAGGAGTTGAAAAAAAGAGATTAAATAATTAAGAAATTATTTAATTGATGAGACCATAGGATAGTGGATAAAAGTTAATTAAATATAAGATATTTAATTTATTGGGTTAGAAGAAAAGCTAAATGAATGAATTAATAAAATGTTTCGATTAAATTAATTAGTAGAAAATGAAACGAATTAAATAAATTGATCTTTTCAAATTAACTATTTAATAGAAGAATAATTATTAAATAAATACAAAATATTTATTGAATTGCTCATAGCCAATTTTATGTGTATACAAGTACTATCATAGCCCTTATGATCAAGTGTTGCTACCACAACACAGTGGATTTGGGTTTGGATTTTTCGGACTTAAACATGACTTTGAATTTTGATGAGGGGTGTGGGATGTAGAGTTAGGTGATTATGATATATTTATTTTGGGTGTATAAATAGGCAATGTAGATTGGTTTGGCATTTTTTTGACTCATCATAATTGAGATTGTGAATGGTGGGATTTGGATTCAAGATTCTAAAGTTTGAATGTGAGATTAGGATAACAATCTTGACCAACATTCTTGTACAAGTTGGAAGGTGGTAGACACCTATTATATGTAGGGGTGTCTTTTGATGTGCCATTGTATTGTGATATAAAAATTTCATTTCATTTTATTTGAATGCGCTATTTTATTTTGGGGCCCATATTTCTTTTGTATGCATTTGTTTGATTTTTGAATTTATATATTTTTGGAGTTTGATTTGGATTCTAAATCCTATATGCTCTATGATTTTGTTAGTCTTGATTAACGGGTGGAGGGTATGGAGAATGATGTTTATTGGTAGGGATGGTGGAAATGGAAGGATTGTTGGTAGCAATTTTAATATAGGTGCTATGAATGCTCCCTATCTCAATGCTCACATTAATAAAAATTTGATGATCATTCAAGTACTACTAACTGTAGACACTTATTTCTAACCACCCAATTAAATGAATTTTATATTTGTTTAATTATCATCCATCTAGCTATTAATTAAATTCACATTTAATTAATCTATCATCCATTTTTCAACTATTAATTAAATTAATATTTAACTAATTCATCCCCTTCCTCTATTAATTAAATAAATTATTCAATTTATTTGATTTAATTCATTTAGCCAAATTTCAACTTTTAATTAAACAAATCATATTTATTTGATTAAATCCCATTTTATATTTAATTAAAACTACATTTGATTAAATACCTTTTTTACATTTAAATAAATCAATATTTATTTAAATATCTATCTAAATCCAAGTTGCACCAATAATTGAAATAAATGAATTTTATTTCAATTAAAATCCTAAAAATCCTTCCCTTGCATTTTCCTACAAACCCACTTGCATGCTTAAACCTCTTCTAGATTCTTCTAATCCTTTCCAACTAAGCCTAATCCCCCTCCTAATCATTTGCACATTCCTTAAGGAGGAGTCACTTCTCAAAAACATGCAAAGTCTTTAATAACCGTTAGAGGCTTTATCCCTTCTACAAGATAACCTCCAAAGTCTTCTCAAACCATCAATGGTTAACCCACTTGTAATTAACCATCCATTTAACTCATGGGTCTCTTCAAGCATTCATTGTTGTGACCATAGTTATCCTTTAACCCTTGCACAAGAGTTTATCCCTTGGATAGAAGGATTATCCATTAACTCAACCCTAACCAAACCCCCTAGGGTAACCATCATGTCTCTTTAGGCATTTAATGCCTCTTCTCTCCCCTCTCAAGCCTTCTCATATTTACACTTGTCAACATGGGATTGGTTTGAAAGTGTCACATGGATTGAGGATCATTCAAACCTAGCCCTTGTTAAGATAACTCAAACTTAACCATCCAATTGCCCATTTCTTCTATAAATAGACCTCATTCCCTCATTATCAGGATCCCCAAGTTTTACATATCCAAGTTATTGTATATCAAGATCACCAAATCTTAATTTTGCCTCTCTTTGTTTCAATCACAATCTTAAACATTTAGAAGCATTTTATCATTAGCATAGCATTTTATCATTAGTATAGCACAATATCAATATCATAGCATGTTTAGTTTCATTATCATAGCATAATCTTCATCTTAGCAAGCTTTGTTATCATCTTATAGATCTTGCATGCTTGGCATATAGATCATTTTTATCACATATCACTCGGTCTTGAAGTTGTCATTTTAAAGGTCAGTTGCTCAATGATCTGAGAGCAACCATGACTTGAGGAATCCTGTGAGATAGAAAACAATGGGATGTCTTGCAAGGATTGTTTATTTAACTTGGGTCATCTGTTAGATCCTTACATATAATGTTTCATTGGTATGCTTGTTATTTTTTCAGGCATACACTAATATCACTAGATTGTTTGATAGAAGGCTTACATCTAATGCTTCGACCATTGCTAATGTAGAATTGGATAGGCTTTGTGAAACCTTGTTCATGAAGACTCAATCATTTTCCTTGCTATTTCATCTTTTTACTTCTTTTTTTGCAATAGGATACTTATTTTTAGCATGATGCTAGCCCATGTATGCCCTATTGAGGATGATTAGAACTTGTTACTATCATATTCATGAGAAAATTTGACTTGATAAAGGTAGTTGATCATAATTGATAAGATGATTTTAATGCTTCCTTGTCATGTACACTTGTGTCATTATCATCTAAATATTTTTAGTAGTATTTATTATAATGTTCTTGTCTTCATGATTGATATGATTATTTTGGATCTCTTGATTATGGATATGTTAAAGTTGAATAAGGCAATCTACTTATCTCTCTTGATCATAGCTAGGATCTAGATCATTTGTTCTTGAACAATTTTGGATAATTTGACCTTGACTTGGCTGAGGACATGTTTGAACCTTCTGTGGATTTGTTTCTTGGCATGGCTCTTGATTTAGGTTGAACATAGAGGTTTCTTGGATATGCTTGATTGTCTTTGGTTCATCAACAAATGGATTTTTGACTTTAACTAAGATAAGAGACTCTTAGATAGGCTTAGTAGGAATCGATTTACATGATAATATTTTCCTTTGGACAAGGATAGGACCAAGAGACTCTTTCATAGGTTGTATAGACACAAGGTGGAGTCTAATTAGGAAACATAATATTAGGTTGCTCCTATTCATGTGCAATAAGATTGGGATTGGTAATAGTTTCATGTGATGGTAATTGATCATGAATGGGTATTTTACAAAAATCCATACACGAGTGAAGAATATCTTCAACATAAAATAGGAATACAAATAACATCTCCTAGATACGAACATCCAAGACAAAATGCAAACTCAACAAACAAGTTCGCATCATTGAAGGATATAGACATTTTATAATGTATTTATAAGTGCATTCACCAATGAAAATGTGAACATATACATAGAGAGAGACTCTACTAACATCTAAAGACAAATGCAAAATCAATATATAAATTCACACTGTTAGAGGTTTTGTGCATTCTATAACATATTTCAAAAACTCATACATCAATGATGAATATCTTAAAATCAAAAAATTCAAATAACATCAATCTTTCACTTATACACACATACACATATGCATATACATATACATACACGCAAAATCAATATATAAATCCACACCATTGGAGGTTTTGTGCATTCTATAATCTATACATCAATGAAGAATGTCTACATATTAAACAGGAATACATATAACATCTCCTCAACCAGATGTTCCCTCATTAGTTCGTTCTTCGTTGTCTACCAATATATATACACTAACTAGTGTCATTCAAAGAGTATACACCTATGAAATCTATAATTCAAGGTCTTTGTGAAATCTACAACCTTTTTCTCAATTACCTACTACCTAAAGCTCTATCTTATTTAAGCCTCGAGAAGGAAGTCTGTGACAAAGAAAACCTCTTGAACTTACCTTGTGTGCTCTTGTATTTAAACCTAAGACACAGCTTTTAGCTTTATTGCATTAGGTCAGTTTTATCAATATCCTAATTAGGAGGTCCCTAATCTGTAACTCCATTCATAGACTTCAACCTTTGTTAGAGATATAGTTCCTTAGAGATATAGTTCCTTGCCTAATTACTCTTTGAGCATGTTCGGCTTTGTGGTATTGGAACACTTAGTTTATAAGTGTTGTTGAGTTTCCAGTTACCCTAGTCTCAAAAGCAAAAAAGTGACTTGCAGCTGAAGAGGATGGAAACCCTCCAAGAAGATATAAGGAAAAAAATTCTCAACTCAATTATTTAAAAATAATAATTGCAAATCAAAAGAAGAAATATAGTAGAAATTTAAAATAAAACATTATTAGTATTATTTGAACATTTCTATTTAATTTATATTTAAATATATAAATGTAATTGTCATTTTAGAATATGAATTACTATCATTAAACAAAAATAAGCAATGTTCTAAAAAAGGTCATTACAAATGGTCAAAGTATCTATAGAGTAAAGCCAAAATAATGAATGCATTCTTTGATGAAGGTCTACACAAAGGATGGAAGACAGAACATATTCAAGGATTTTTGTACAAACTTGAAATCCCCCAAAATTATTAACAAGTAACAAAGGTTGTCGTAAGACCTCGGTTATTGTTCCCTTGATAAATACTTGGAAACACTGGGAAACATTATCCCAACAAAAGAGATCTATATGAATAGATAAGATGCAGCATAACATTAGTTCTTATACAATCAATAATTGATTTTAAACTCAGCGACCAACCAAGTTGTTTGGGTTAATAAAAATCAAATGGCAAATATAGAGTCATATTTCACACTAATTTTATCCAAAGTAACCAAATATCATGAGGCTGAAATAGAAGCCATAGTGACAACAACAAAAATTATGGGAAGTGAATCAAAGTTTCTCAAGAACCATGAAAACCATCAATTGAAATTCTAAAGAATGGCCTTATTTGATTAAGAGTATTGAGAGTACAATGATATGTTATATATTCAAGAAAAAGATAAGTTGGAAAAATGCAACGATATGATTGGAGAATAAGCTACAAAATGAGCTTACTTTTACAATTAATAAAATAAAGGTGTTGAGACTAAAAAATAAAGAACAATGAATGAAACATAAAAAATGATAAAAATGAATTGAGAAAATGCAATATAAAGGGACTAAAATTAAAATCATAAAAATGATCAAAGGATGAAAGAATATTGAAAGAACGTGGATTTTAAGTGCAATTGTAGATTTGCAAATTGAGTTTAATGACATAAGGCTATTGAGCCAAAGACAAAGAGATAAGCAAAAAGATAAGAGGGAAAAAAAAATGGAAAACATATTAAGGCGTAAAGATATAATTAAGGAATTATAAGAGAAAATGATTGAAAATGGTCTTTTGTTCGATGCATGTAAGGTGAAACCGGAAAGATGAATTGTAGAGCTACAAATAGTTTGTTTTATTTCTTCCCTCTAAGGATGAGAAAAAACTTGTCTTAAATTATGAACCTTGCCAATTACCAACTCTTGTTCTTTAGAGTTCTTGAGAAAAACACCAAAAGATAAGCCTTAAGTGTTACAAATGTGGTTATCGTTGCACCAAAAAATCGACCTGTTAATGTCCGACACAACCACTTGACTTATAGAGTCCATAAGAGGCGGTTAAGCCATGTCACAAACCCGAGCGTTGCGTTGCACAACACAAGGAGACCAAAGGTGCACACCTTGCAACAATCCTCCAACGCAAACAAAAGGTTTTGAACCTATGACCAAACTCTGATACCACTTGTTACAAGTGTGGTGTCGTTGCACCAAAAGATTGACCTGTTAATACCCAACACAACCACTAGACTTATAGAATCCATAGGAGACGGTTAAGCCATGTCACAAACCCGAGCGTTGCGCTGCACAACACAAGGAGACCAAGGGCACACACCTTGCAACATAAAGAATACTAGACAATAAAATATCCTCACTATATACAATGGTATCAACCTTGTGATAAAATACTATATTGGTAATTTGGCAAGTACACTAACTACTCTTCAACAACATCTAGATGCTATACAGTTGGACATAACCAAAATAATGAGTGAAACATCACTTGGGAGTAAAACTTTCAATTCCTAATGAAATCAAAAGTGTCGGATTACAAATCTCCAATAAACCAATTTACATTTCTAATAATTTGTTCCACAATTTGAATCATGGATTTCCAAGACAATTCCCCAAGACAAGGAGGTAATCACTAATTCATAAACTAGTTACAAGAAAAGTAATTAAAGATGAATTTAAAATGGCACCTAAATTTAAGTATTAAGTGTCCTGCAAATAAATAATTAGAGTCAAAGAGGATGCAAACCTTACAAAAAGAAATCAAATATTAAGGACAAAAACTCTTTTAACTTCACATATAAGTTATTGGATGAAAGCCCATAACATGACCAAAAATTAAAGGAAAACCATTTAAGAAAATATCTGCAAATTAGGAGAAAAAGCAAAACTTATCAATAATTACAATGAAGAGGATGCAAACCCTCCAAAAAGAAATCAAGATATTAGGACAAAACTCTTTAACTTCACATATCAAGTTATTGGATAAAGCCCATAACATGATCAGAAATTAAAGAAAAATCATTTTAAAAAATAGCTGCAAATTAAGAAAAAAAAAAAAATTAAAAATTATTAGAATTATTTGAATATTATAATAAATTCATGCTTTCTATTTAAGTTAAAATTATAAATATAAATGGAATTGCTATTTTAGAATTTGAAATATAATTTTAAGGCAAAAATAAACATATGAAGGAACACTAGAATAGAGAACCCAATAGTTGAACACCATAACTTCACACTTCTCAAAATCTTATGCGAAAATTTCAAATATCACCCAATTTTTTACAGCAGCTTACTTGGCAAATCCCCTGCTTATAACTAAAGTTTCAGGGTTAAATCATCAAATATGATGCCACACCAGCATGTTTTTTGCCAATGTGTCCAAAACAGCCCAAAAAAACAGGTGAGACCAATAGTCGTGCATAAAAAGCCTCCGTACTTGTGCAGGTGATGTGGCATCACATGATTGGTTGCTTTTTAAAACTAAGGGTACATTTCATTCAATTATGAGTATCAAACTGACAACTATTGATGCACTATTGTCAAAAAAAAAAAAAAGAGACATTACATCAACAAGTATGGTTATTAAATCAACAACTGCTATCACAACAATTGGAACGCGCTCAACTATTGGATCCTCTCCCCTGCACCTTCATATGATATGAGTCAAACAAGTTGAAACTTATGTTCAGTACTGACATCACCACATAAACTTTACTGAACTTGAAAAAGAATTATGCCGACATCCACTCTTTCTTAAAATTGAACACAGCATCCAGTACCGTATTTTTAAGTATCACTGCCAATTTTCCTGTTACTTAAGTATTATATATATTGAAATTACTTTCAAGATGCAGATATTGCATTAAGAATTTAGCGAGCAATAACACATTGTAAATCAGAAGAGGAAAAAAGAGTTCAGAAAAGCATCTATTATAAAAATATTCAGAAAGACCACTTTTTCTACAATAAAAATGCCGTCCCGTCAATAGTAGAGAAAAACAACAATGCTCCCCACACCTACCTTAAAAATCTGAAATTATTCAGATATAATACTAATTCCAGATTGGGCTTTCAAAATGAACTTGCTCTATCCTCCCTTGATGGCTATGAAAGGCAGGACAGTCACAGTCACAGTGTTGAGCTCTAGCAACATATTTTGCAATTGTATTATTATTGAGAATGAGGTGGTATCATCTCCTTTTCATTCACACGATTGACTGTATATTCTAAGTGCACAGCATGTCATAAACTAAAATATACAGACATCTGATAGCTCAAGCATATTTAAAAAACGAGCTACAAAAAAAAGTTAGCTATAAAAATCTGCCATGGCAGCCATGGGACAATTTTAAAAAATAAAAAATATTAAACCTCCCAATGATTCTATTCTATGTCCTCATGGTAACTACAATTAGCACTCTTAAATCACAGCTCATTTGTATTCAAACATGCATGCATCACACACCAGTAACATTAAGATGAAATTATGTAAAATTGAAAGAACCTGAAAATGACATACTACTCAAAAAGAGCTTGACCATCGGTCCCCATATCAATATGATTTAGCTTGGCCCCAAACAAGGTAATCAATCTACCCTGGCCTCATTGTTTGGGTTTGGAACTTCAACATGCGCCAGTGTTCAGGCTCCAGAAAACTTGCTCATCATCTTAGCAATAATTGGTGCAACTTTGGGATTTGCTTGATGCTTTGCCATATTTGCAGGGTTCTTCATAACTGCCATAAATTCATGACAAATATTATCTGTCAAACTTTTTTTCAAGAGTAAACAGTACATGTTATAGAATTTAAAAGACTAGTCAAATTGTATATTCTACCCTCTAAACATTAATGAGCAGAGACAGTTTCTTGATAGACAGTGGGGATGGTAGGGGATGTCCCTTGGCCATCCCCAATTTCTCCCAAAACTTCAAAAGCATACCAGAAATGGCACAAAACATCAGGAAATGCCTACAAGATGTTTGGGCATCCCAATGATAGCCAGAGACATCTAAGATGTCCCCTAAGATGTCCCCCTCAACTGTCTTGAGGACGTCTAAGCATTCCAAGTGGAAAACAGGGAATTTCGCATGACATCCCCAGGACGGTTTAGGCACATCTTAGGCATCCTTAGGAATGATACATATACATAATCTTCTATTTTTACAGATTTTTACAGAATAATTGCAGACTTAGGGCCACTCCCTTTCTATAAATTATTAAATTCAAAACAAAATATTACAGATAACTGTCCAAGTTGAGCCAGACTAACAATGTGTTTCTAGTATCATTTGTTAGCCTAGTGGGCTAATCCAAACAAAATAGCCCACTATCTAAACATCTTCAATTGATGGGCAGTACAGACAAAAATGCCCAAGAAAACCACAATTTATCAACCTAATCATGTAAATAGTAATTCGGCTATTTACAAAGAACGAGTCTTTCAGGAACCTACCACCAATTATCGGCCATCCTCCTGTAAGGGATCCTCTAAGAGCATGTGTGCATGTGTGCACGCCCAAGAAAGCCACAATTTACCAACCTAATCATGTAAATAATGATTCAGCTATATACAAAGGACTAGTCTTTCAGGAACCTGTCACCAAAGTTTTACCAGCCATCCTCCTCTGATGAATCCTCCAAGAGCATGAAACCCCATTCAATGCCACCTCTATCTTCTATCCCAATTACCTACTTGAGAAATCAGTGTGTGCATGTATGCATGTGCATGTGTGTGTCCTTTGAGAAATCCTCTAAGAGCTTAAAACCCCATTAAACGCCACCTCAATCTTCTATCCCAATTACCTTGAGAAATTTGCAGCATGTGTGTGTGTGTGTCCTGTGAGGAATTCTTTAAGAGCACAAAACTCCATTCAATGCCACCTCCATCTTCTATCCCAATTACCTATTTGAGAAATTTGCAGTGTGTGTGTGTGCATATGGAAACTCAAGCTTTGATTCTTGGACTAAAACTTTGCCTTCACTTTGGTATAAGAAATATCCAAATCAAATGAGATTTTATGATAATCATAAATGCAATATGAAGAACGATTCTACAAATTGGAAAATAAACATCCTATCTCTTGCTTGGCAGTTATTGGAATTTGGAAGATTTGCCCACCATATCTATTCAACACACCTGCACACATGCCCATACTATGTGCATCTACGTGCATGCATACATGTGTGTGCGTGTGTGTGCATCTACACAACATATGTGTGAGCGTCTGTGTGCATCTACACACACGTGTAAGTGTGTTGAGCTAGGGTGTTCATTTTCCAATTTGTAGATTTGCTCTTCATATTGCATTCATGATTATCATAGATTCTCCTTTGATTTAGATATTTCTTATACCAAAGTGAAGGCAAAGTTTTAGTCTAAGAATCAATGCTTGAGCTTTTGTGTGCGTGTGCACATGCTGAATAGATATGGTGGACGAATTTTCCAATAACCACCAAGCAAGAGATGGGATGTTTATTTCCAGTTTGTAGAATTGCTCTTCCTACTACATTTATGATTATCGTAGTATCTACTTTTATTTGGATATTTCTTAATATCAAATAGAAGGCAAAAGTTTCAGTCCAAGAATCAAAGCCTAAGTTTTTGTTTCATTATTTGTTCCAGCTCTAAATTACTTTGTTGTTTGTGCCATTTGTTTTTCCTTGGGGTTCTCTAATCAAGCAATCACCTCCTTACAAGATCATAAAGGCGACTCCAAGGTTCCAACTACGTACTAGCAACTTTGCAATGGATATAGACTCGTTTGGTTGATGTTGTTGGTAATCCAAGGGGTCTTACGCACACTTGAAGAAGACTTAAACAAATTTCTGAAATTTCAAGGAGACTTTCAGCGAATGATTTGGCAATGGATAACTCTTTTTTTTTTACTTTTCAATAAGATAATGTGGAAAGTAAAAAGGGAAAGGGTTTAGGAAAGCTATTCTAATCTAAGAACTCAACAGATAACAATGATCCAGGTGAGATCAACCACACTTTACTTTGCCACTAGCAAACAACTACATAAAGAGGGTGCAATCTTCAGAGGTTGTGTTTCTAAGATTTTGAACCATCGATGAACACCATCAAAGAACAATGTTCACCCAACAATTCAGATTAAGAACACACGTATAAGAGCTCAGTCCAACCTTGAACTATGGATAGAATCATCTATCAACAAAAGGTATGAGCAAGCGATCTCACCATAAAACACTGCAATCAACTTCGTTCATCTAAATGCTTGAAACAAATCTAAACTAAGTGAGGAAAGTGAAACCATGCAAGTTTTGAAATAACATAAATGAACACCAAAAGCCAATGCTTCACTATTATTATTTAAAAAACTTATCGCAACAATTTCATACAAATTCCCCTCCTGTTACAAATGAAGGGGTGACCCCCTTTTATAGGCCTCCAAGAAGAAAATGGACGGCAAAGATTACAAGCCAAACAACGGCTAAGATTAAACATGCAAAACCCTAATTAGGATTTGACCAAGAAGTTCCCAAAGATGACGCCAAGTAGTGGGAATCAACATTAATGAGGAATCATGCCCACTATGTATTAATTGCTTCCTGCTCCTAAAAAACACGTCCATTATGCATTAAATGCACCACTACAGCCAAAAATGCCCAACAAGCATTAAATGCACCAATATCTCCTTAAATATGGCAGCCGCCATGAAACTAATCAACCACTACTTGGTCAAACGTTCTCCAATAATAAATGCACCATCATGCCCTCATGCAATCAATAGATTCTCATCTAGAAATGGACGACCACTATCTCGTTCAATAATGGCAAATGCAAAGAATCTAGCAACGACGGCTTCCAGCTCTCCAATGGAGAGACTTGGCACAGTTTCCATCTTAAATTCCAACAATAAAATGTCCTCTTTACACTTGGAGAAAAACTTCTCCCAACTTGCTATCGCTTCTTGAGTTCTTCACATCGTGTTGGAAAACAAAGAAACATCCTCCAAATGTTCCTTTGAGAAGGATTCCACAAGAAGAATTCATGCAACCTGTCTTTCAAGAAGTCAAATGGCAGCTCTTCCTCAGTCAAGCTTCTCGCAAAACCATGCTTCAACTGCATTATGGATTTCTTCCTGAATCTTCCTGACTGACTCTTTCAGTGATGTTGACAGCTCTTCCTCAGTCAAGCTTCTCACAAACCATGCTTCAACTGCATTATGGATTTGTTCCTAAATCTTCCTGACTGACTCTTTCAATGATGTTGACCCCTTGCTGAATCTTTCAAAGGATTCCTTCCCAATGCAAATGGCATAAAACCACTGAGGGAAGTCATATGCTTCATTTTCTTGGACGACTTTCCCAACAATCAAAGTTTGCCTGGGAATTCCCATTAATGCTCTTAGGCGCAAGATTGTCAAGTCCTAATAGATATGCACATCTGCCCATGAACTGCCCGCAATCTCAAGCCTATTCAGGATAGAAAGAATTTTCCAACAAAAGTGAGCCAAGTCTTCAATGAATTTTCCAGCTGAAACGAAGACATCTTCTACCCATTCCTTGGAACACTAAGCTCTTCTCCTCATTTCTTCAATGTCATCAATGGATTACCTGGGAAGAGAAGGGGGAAGAACAAATGATGGATCTTCTTCTCTGAGCAGATGCTTCAAGCGCCGCAGATACTCACAGGTCGATGGGAAGCACTAATGCTGAGAATATCTTGCACCTGCATCATGTCAAGATCATTTTCCTACAATTGGCTTCTTGCAACTTCTTGTGTGAAGATCTCAACTTCATGTACACTGGAAGAACTAGCAGGTGACTGGGCCTCTTCTATCCTCGGCCTCTTCTGTTGCAGCTCTTCCAACTGAATTTCCTTCCTCTTCTTCGTTTTGTAACTTCCCAAGAACGTTTTTCTCTTTCCTATGCTACGTTCTTTCTTGTGGAATTTTCTCTTCCTTAGCTTGGGACCCTTCTCTTGCCTCACTATGAGAGTCCAAGTCTCCCATCAATTGGCAAGTCAGGTGAGCATTCTTCGCCTTTAACTTTGCAATATGCCACTCAACCCAATGCCTAGTGAATTTCAAGACTGACCTACTTAGGATATTTAAATCCTTAACTTCCAACTCTGACCAATCTGGAGCCTAAATAGGCCTTACTTTCTCTTTTTCATATTCTGGTTGAACCATATTTTCATCTTCTTCAACCTAGTCTGGTACATGTATAATCAAAGTCATCCATGGCGTTGGCCCAATAATCTTCTAGCTGGAATCTATGCTTGTGCTTCACTTCAGCAACCATCCTAATCTTGTTGTATGGATCAACGAATGACCTAGCCGTATGGAATGTCAAGTGAAAAAAAAAATCATCTACAGGCTTTTCTAGCCGTTGCCAATGTCGGACACATCTCCCCGTAATCATCTATGACAATTGGAAATTCTATTGACAACTTCTTCTGGATTTTGTCATAGGCGGTCAACTACTTGGTAAGCTCCAGCAGCACCATCTTGTCTGTTGGATATCTTGGAAACTTATATAGCTGGTCAGAAAACCCTTGGACCCGAATGTAAGTGAAATTTGGAAATTGGATATACCAAGCTCCGTACTTCTTTATCAACTTTCTAGCCTCCTACGACAACCTCGTGTGGAGTCCACCCTGTAACAATCTGGGTATATGCATTGTGAACGTGTCACTTACCATCTTGAAAGTAGTTCGTACAAGTGCAACTACGGATAGCACTCGTAAACTTTCAATTGTCCTGGTCCTCATCCCATGGGTCCCTTTCCTGGCAAACTATTAAATTTGCCCATTCTAGCCAGCAAGTAGATGACATATGAACTCATATAGAAGGATTGGGATTGCTTTAAATTCTTCAACTACTAGACCAAGTTGTGACAGATCATCTTTGGCCAATCCATCATTCCATCGCCTTCCATTACTTCATTGATGAAGGAAAACATCCAAGGTTCAAACATGAAGGCTTGTGGACATCCCATGATACACAAGGTTGACATATTCTTGCTTGAAGTCCATGTTGGTGATCTACTTGGGCATCTTGGAAATGTGTGGCTTTGGCCTCTACATCCAAACTTTGTTAATTATTCCAGCACATCTCTCGAGGCCAACATCATATATCATTGTTGCTCTTTCCTTGCTCCTGTAGGTCATGGACTGGTATGCTGGAATTCCAAATTTTTCTCCAATTGCTTCAATTGAAAGGTTGGCCAAGAGTTTACCATTTGGTGCCAAAATTGCCCTTCTCTTAGCATTATAATGTTTCGCACACTCCATAATCAACTTCGGGCATTGGATGGCTAGAGAGAAACCGACAACTGCAACGATCCCACTCTTGACAACTCTTGTGGCAATGGCTGACAAAGCACATCTAGCTGTTCCATAAACTCTTTTCCGGAATTCGCCCAACCTGAATGTTTCGAGGTTGGTGTCGCTGACTTCCTTCCATTTTGAAATGATCTTCAATTCTGGAAGAAATCCTCTTTGCTCATTTTTTATTTGCGCCTGCCAAGATGTGTTCGCAGCCTTGCTGGATTTCGCCATTCCTACAATATAAAATAAATAACATTAAAATTGTCATAAAGAAATTCAATAAACCTGCTAAGGAAGGAATTCCATGCTGCGATTCTAGACTTAGAATAAAATAAAACCTCCAAGTATGAGAACTTCTGGAAAATAATAAACTTCACTTCCGACTTTTCTCCACTTCTCTCTAGCTTCGAATTTCTCCAATAACCGTTGTGAAAAATGAATTCCAATTCACCATTTAAATATTAGTCTCCCACTAAAGCTGCTAAGTTGGCAAGATGTTAAAATTGGCAGTTGCATTGATTTTCTTTAATCATGCATCATGTTTCCTTCGACAACTTGCCATGCAAGTGGACCCCACCGTCATTTTGAGTCCAAAAATGTAAACTTCTATTATTTTCTACGTTGTGTCATAAATGAGGATATTCTCTTTGCATGTCGCCAACTCATTAATTACAAAAGATCTTTCCATTTTGGTCGCACATAGATATTTTGAAAGATGATGAATTTTATCGATTTTGTCCACCTCTAAAGGAATCTTGTTTGTTTGGAATTCTAGGAGAGCGAAAATCATTGTAGAGAGATTTTCATCCTTAAGAAAAAAATTTCACATTCTTGTTCACATCTTGTCTTGAAGGTAGATTTTTCATCTATCAACCATTTTTCCATGTTTGAGGAATTTTGCTTTTTCAGATTTCTGGAGAGAGAAACTTCTCTCACTTAGTCAATTTCTTTCTGTGCCTTGGAATTTCTTCATCTTGGGCACAACTTTCACCTTGGGGAGAAATTTTCTTGAATTTTGAATTTTCCTCCTAAACCTCATTTTTCACGTTTTCCTTTGTTCTTAGGCACATTTTGAACTAGAGAAGTAGTTTTTTGAAATTTGAAATTTTCCTCTTGAACCTTGATTTTCACGTTTTCCTCTGTCCTTGGGCGTAGATTCTACTGGAGAGGGAATTCTTGTTGTGGAGGAAAATTCCTCCTTACCCTTGTTTTGGCGCCTTCCTCATGTCTTATCTTAAGTGCATTTCTCTTGTGATGGAGGAATTTGGACTTTCAAAGTTTCCTCCACTTCATCATTCTAGTGCTCCATTCCTCTCTTGGGCACCATTTGCCTAGGATAAAGGAATTTTGATTTGAAGGAGATTTTCATCCTGAACCTTGATTTGGCACTCAAGCTCATTCCTAGGCGCAAGTTGCTCATACAAGAGGAATTTTAGTGTTGGGAGGAAATTCCTCCCCAACCCCTTTCTAGCGCCCTATTCTTTCCTTGAGCGCTATTTCACCATGGAGAAGGAAATTTGGAAAATTTTGAAATTCCCCCATGACCTCTGTTTGGCGCCCTATCCTAGTCTTGGGTGCATTTTCACTTGGGAGGAAGATTTTATCTAAAACTTGGAAATTCCTCCTCTTCATCATTCTAGCGCTCTACCCCTATTCTTGGGCACGTTTTCAAGGAGGTGAAGAAAATTTGCCTTAGGAGGAAATTCCTCGATACCATTTTGGCGCCCATGCTTCTTCTAGAGCGCTCCTTGAGGGGAGTGAAGGAATTTGGGGAGTTTAGGAAATTCCTCCTTGACTTAACCATTTTGCCTATCCTTCCAACTTGAGTGCCATCATTATGTGAAGGAGGAATTCATTGAAATTTAGACATTCTTTCCTAACTTGTAAGATTTTCATCTTTCCAATTTTGACATCTTAGGAATGAGGAATAATTTTCCATGCTTTTTCCACTTTTAGGAAAGAATTCCAAAAACGGCCATTTTTTAATCAACCGTTTGCTTTTTCAACTTTCCACATTTGGAACTAGATGCTTTTTCCACTTTTAGGAAAGAATTCTAGACAACCATTTTTTGATCAACTACTTGCTTTTTCAACTTTCCAGATTTGGAACTAGATTTTCAAGAATGCTCTGCCATCAAGAAGACTTACTAAAAATAGTAAGTTTGTTTAAAAGCAAAATTAGGTCAATCTAAGATGCAGTGAAACTTACTAAGAATAGACTTACTAAAAATAGTAAGTGCTCAAAATTTGCTCAAATTTCATTGATAGCTTCCTTTATGAGCTCTGACTTCATTGCTACGTTCAGATTTTCCAAGACCCTAAGAAAATGACCTAAAATATAGGTCTCAAGGGCAAAAACCCTAAAATAGACAAAATAAGCTCCAAACTTAGCCAAATTTACTCAAAACACTTGCAAACTTGATCAAAATTTGTCAAAACATTTGCAGACCCAAGGAGTCCAAAGGGATTGCTGCGAAAAGACCCAAAGAACCACAACCAAAAATCAGGTCACAACAAGTGGAGTCCATATTCCTAGTTATAAATTAGGAATGGAACTAACTCCAGTAGCCCTATTAATTTAGACCACTCCATATGTTAAACAAACTATTATCCCAAGAAGTGAAGCGCTTATATTTTGAATATTGAATTAATACCATATTGTTCACAACCTCAACAATAGCAATTTAACTTTTGCTCAAAACTAATTATTCCAAGTCCTGGCCTGAAAAACTTCCTATTCCTCGCTTTCCAGATTTCCCAAATCAATATTGATGGACAGCGAAATTGAAATGCATGAGAAGGAAGCTTGGTTAAATATTACTACATGGAGCTAGAATGTCATCAACTAAAACTCACACACATCCCAACTTGGCAAAAAGCCATTGCCATCATTTGGAAGGAAATGGGCAATTTGCAAGCAAGTAATTGACTGTCTCCTTTTCCTACTCACAGAGGACACATCTGAATGGTCTCCCGTACCCAAGTTCTTTAAATCTCTCAGCAGTTAATATAAATTTTCTTTTGGATGGCAGCCCATGCAAAGGATCCCACCATTGGCAGTCAAAATATCCTAATTTGGCAAAGTATTCTCCTATTTTAAAGCAGCTCCATCTCAATGTATCTTGTTTCTCATTAATGAAGACTTTCCTCTTTTAAAGTTCTTGGGATAAAATACAAATATGGGGATCTGATATACCCATTCCATGCAAACCTTTCCACACCCATTTTGTTTCCCTTTCAAAGCATTCAGTGGTAAGATAATCCCTTGCGCTTGTGTCCCAGGCTGCTTTTAAGATGGTCTTGGCCTCATTTAACTCTTCTATATCTACCAAAGCAGGATACCCATTCCAAGAACCCTCCCAAAAGGTCTGAGTTACCATTTTTTATCTACCATGTAACATGTTTTGTAATAATATGCCTGCAAGAAAGAAGGAACCCATATACTACAGCCATGAGGAGGGCTTCTTACATGTAGAATACAAGCAGCATTAGAGGTGTCTAGATATTTGTTTTAGAAAAACCTGGCCCATTTGAGGGGAGATTTGGACTACATTCCCCAAATCAACTTAGCCCCAAAGAGCCTTGTTTTGAGCACCACTTTTTCTAATTCCAACCCCTCCAACAACTACTTTTTGCTTGCCAATGGAATCCTAGGCTATCAAGAGATGTTTTTCACCAATATAAGTCCGTCATTTGTTCAAATCTGTTGCATGTCTTGGAAGGTAATCATGGAAGGTATTTTAAGGCATGACATGAGAAAAATTGGAATGGTAGAAACTAATACTTTGAGTATCAAAATTCTTCCAGCAAGTGACAACCATCCACTCTTCCAAGTTTCTAGCTATTGAGAGCAAGAATTCAGAAGTATAGAGAAGATAAACAACATCCTTTGAAAAGTGGAACCCCCAATATTTACTTGGCAATGAGCCAATTGTTAAAGCTACTTGCTTTTCTCTTTGCCCAATTGTGTTAAAAAGGAAGCTTTATGACTATAAAACCGATGCCTTGACCTAAGACCACTAAGTAGATATATGCAATTTCTTTCATCGCTCTAGCCTCCTTTTTACTAGAGGATCGAGGAGCTAAACATAAACAGTAGGGTATCATCAAAGAATTCTAGATGTGAGATGTGAGATGTGAGGGAAATTTTGTGTGACATGAATTCCCCACCATGCCCCCAACAAACAAGCTTGGATTGAGCACCCTAAGGCTTCAACCATGATGATGAAAGGGAAAGGGGAAATAGAATCCCTCTAACACAACCCTCTAAATGAGTCAGAAACCCTATAGACTGCCATATAAAAGGATAGAGTAGCACAAACTAGACACAATCATAGATCCAATCAGTCAGATTTTTACAAATGTCGAAACTCTCCAATACCTTGATCAAGAATCTCCAATCAACTCTATCATAAGGCTTTCAAATGTCGAGTTTGACCAACATGCAACTCTCCTTAGCATTGATCGAGTGGTACTTCATGAGCAATGATGATCCCGTCCATTCTCAATCTTCCTAGCACAAACCCACTCTGCTCTTCAATTATGATGTCAAGACAAACTAGTTTTAACCTATTAGCTATTGATTCAGCAATAATTTTGTAAGCATTGTTGCATAAAGAAATTGGCCAAAAGTCATCGAAGGATTCAACATTTCTTTTCCAGGCCAATGCCAATGATGATATTGTAAAGGCCTTTCAACATTGTATTAATTTTTTCTTGATTCTTCCACAACCCCCCATACATCTTTACTCACTATATTCCAACATTTTAAAAAGAAATTTGCCAAAAACCCATTTTGGCCTTGAGCTTTGTCAAGATCCATTTGAGTGATTGCAAGCTTTATCTCTTCCTTAATGAAATAAGCCATCAATATTGTGTTCTCCTCCTCAATTACCAACTTCAAGAGATATTGTATGGAAGCATCTCGATTGGTCCTATTCAATCCTTCCTAGTTAAAAAGGGGCTAAGTAATTAAATGCCTCTTTGTTTATTGTTGCCACCTCCTCAATTATATTCTACCTTACCAAGTCTTGATCAAGGAGATTTTGTTAGGACTTTTCTTGATTATCGTTGATTATGAAAGAATTTGTTCTTATCACCTTCTTTAAGCCGAGTCTCTCTAGATATTTGTTTCCAATGTATTCTTCCTGGATGGTACTTCTAAGAGTTTTTCCATTACACCTTTTTCACTTGACGGCCTTTGGATCCATTTCCTTTTCTATTACTTCTTCATTTAAGCTTGTTGTATACACTTCAACTTCTTTATCTTGAATAATGTTTTTGAAATGTTGCTTATTCCACTTTTTCAAACAAATTTTAATGTGACCATTCTTGAATAGAGAAACATTTTGGATCTTTTTTGTATTGAGGTTTTTTTCCACCGTGATTTTGTGTTAACCATGAAGTCACCATTTTAAAACCACATATTTTCAAATTTGAAAGGGGGTCTATGAAGGGATGGGTCCTCTATTAGAATTGAATGGGGAAATGGTAAAACTTGGAGGTGGGAAGGATGCAGCATTCGCATTGGAATGGAAGAGTTGACCAATCACCATTGCAAAGGAATCTATCCAACCTTCAGCTATGTAGAAAATTCCAACCTACAACTTGACCAACTATAGGATTTATTCTTGGGTTTTGTACCCTAGAGATTCCAACGGCTCACAAAATTTGAGAAATTTATTTGGGATTGAGTAGCCCAATGTATGCCACCAATTCTCTCAAAAGCTAAAGAATAGCCTAGAAATCTTCCCAAATTATCACCAACTTGTTGGAGAGTTTCCTTGATGTGGTAGACTTGAACCCAAATATTTAAACATACTTGTTGTAGAGTTTCCTTGTTGTAGTGTTTCGGGAGACAACCTAATAGACCATAATTGTTAATTTAAACATAGGTTAATTTGGAAGCAATTGAGATATTTAGAGGCCTAACAATTCTAATTGCAACAAAGCATTTCAACTTTGATTGTTAAAGGTTTCCAACAAACCCACAACTCTACAAATGTGTCCAAACATTCTACATAGTCCCATTCCAAGATTCTACTTTGGAGAACGACAACAACATTTATTTTGTTTAGTTTTGTTTCCAGCATTAAGAATATGTCAACATTTGATATATTCATATGACATTTGACCAAGCATCTTTCCTTAAGGGTATTTAAGCCCTTAACATTCTATGAATAGATCCTCATTGCTCACTAGATAAGAGATGATCTCAGTATCATATTATTGATCTTCATCTAACCCTCTACCTGGCCTTCTTTTTCCAATAGTTCTTTAGTTGTTATTCTTCCACTCCTCTTGTGCTCTTTGCAATTGGGTTTTTCTATCATGGAGTCAATTTGGCTCACCATTCATTCCTCAAAAGAAGTTATTTAAAGATCATTTGCTTCATCCTCCTCATCCAAAAAAAAAATCAATATTTTGTATTTTAGCAAGTGTCTCCTTGTGCTAGATGTGCCGCCCTATCTTTGGGATTCTCAATAATCCCAATAGGGTCCAAAGCAATATCATAGTTGATTTATCAGTTGGGGTATCTAAGAAAGCAAGTTTGTATCTTGATATCAATTCAAGCAATTATAGAGGTTCATTCCTTTTCTTATGGTTTGAGAGTTTGTGGGGTTGTATTTGGTATTTTCTTCTTCTGCATTCCATATTCACTATGTCTAGACCAAACCAAGCCCAAGATTCTAACTATTTTGAATTTTATCTTCTACCTTTCTACATTCTATGAAATCATGCCCAAACTATAAAGACCACCTATAAAAAGATAGGCTTTTGGATTTCACTTGTTGCATCCAAGATCTTTCCTTTAACTATATTCAATGGTCACAGAGCCTTGCATAGGTGCCACAACCTGCCTTGTTTTGTTTTATCATCTGTATTAACAAAATATTACAATGAGTTCCAAATATCTAATAGTATACTATCATTCCAATACTTGGAGAGATTATAGTCAATTCCACATTGGAGTGTGTGCAATCTTGTGATGAGTTGGATCAAAATTAGGTTTTAAATCCCATAGGTAAAAGCCACATCCACTCATCATCCACAACCCACTCTCAAGGATCTCATTTTTCAAGTCCTAGATTCATATTCCACCAAAAAATAAAAGCCCTTAGGGAATGACTTGACCTTGATTTTGCCTCCCCAATTTTATGAGAACCACCAGTGGATTTGTTTTCAATGGGGCCTTTTGAAGAAGGCCACAAAGGAAATTAGTCCTTTTAATGTTATTTAAGTTATGACAGATATAGCTCGTATTTGTAAGTTAGCTAGTTTGATGGTTGAGAAAGCTTATAAACAAGTTGTTTGCACTTCATGTTGCGTACATGCTTTTAACCTATGTGAATCTAGGGCTTGTACAAATGAGATCCTTTGATATTTGTATCCTATCCTAGATTGATACAAATATGAATCCCACCCTATCGTGCCATGGATACTCCCAAGCGTTCCTAGGCACTCCAAAGTGCACCAATAGCAAAAATCACAAATTTTTTTAAAAGCATCAAAACGAACTTTATAAGTATTTTTTAAAAACCTAACAAGTGTCTAAAACCCTAGGAAGCACCCATATGAAGAGTTGTTTTTGTAAACCTATATGGAGGTTAAATACAGATATCTCTATGTATTATATCCATATTTTATAAAATACTTTATTGGTTACAAGTATTATTAAAAAATATTAATCTAGATAACAATTCATAAATTTTTATTTTATGCCAAATCTTTTGAATTTTAATCTGAACAACATCAGACTATTTATATATTTACCAAGCATAAGCAACAAAAAACAAATACCTAATGTTTTAAGATTCTTATCTCTGCAATGATTTCATTTGAATAGTTGTAAACTTGTATCTATTTATATGTCCCCTATAGTTTATTTTAATGAAAAGGTGGAAACCACCTATATAATGAATATTAATAAAAATATGTTGGCTGTAGTTATAATTTATGTTTTATGTAATTATGTTGGCTACTATAGTTTTAATTTTTTTAGTGGTGGCTTTTTTTTATTAATCTGTTGGCTCTATTTTAGTTTTTCCTTTCACAATCATCACATGACAGTCCTTGCCTTGCCGCCACTGTATAACACCTCATGCTATAACAACAAAGCAGAAAGAAAAAAAGATTGTAACTTCTCTAGTAAGGCATCCAATGACACATTCAAAAGACATATAACCATACAAGGAAAAAGATACGAGTATACAATATACCATCTTGAAGAGCAGCCATCACTTCTGGGTCTTTGAAAGCAGCCATCATCTCTGGATCCTGTTTCAGAAAAAAGAGTTATCCGTGTCCTAATTCTAAATAAAGCAATTACACCATTTTCCCCTATTACATGCCCTTTTTCTAAAGGTGGGAAGGCTACATACATAATAATAGGAGCAAGTGAAGCACTATGTTCCTAGGCCAACCAAGGAAACCAATAATATGCAGCAAGAGTATTGATTGAAATGTGCATAGAACCTACTAAGCTTTGTATGTTGACAAGGCATATATCATCAACTGAGATTAAAACAAATCATCCAATAAGTTGAATCGTCCAAAATAACAAGCCAACCAGAACATTATGAATTTCAGTAACTTACATTCAAGATCTTACTCATATCAGGCATTCCACCCGGCATTCCACCTGGCATTCCACCTGGCATTCCACCCGGCATTCCACCAGGCATTCCACCTGGGAAACCCCCAGGCATTCCACCAGGAAAGCCCCCAGGCATTCCACCTGGGAAACCCCCAGGCATTCCACCTGGTTTCCTACTTGTTGAAGATTGTTCTTGTTTCTTGGCTTGTTCATAGGCAGCCTGTTTTGTAAATAAATATAAATTAAGACTATTACTAGCTATATGTATTATGAAAGTTACAACAAAGGGTGATAGTGCATAAGTTCACTGCATATTACCTGAGCTTCAGCTCGGCGACGTTGCCTTTCATGTTCTTTCTTTCTATCATCCCTTTCCTTGCGTAGGCGCTCATATTTCCTGTGATGCTCTTCAATTTTATGTGCATTTGGCTCAACCTGTGCGCACATATCAAATGCTTATCACCCACCATCTCTCAGAGTTTGTGATTATGCATATGGATTGTTCATTACCTTCTTTAAAACAACTGCAATTTCCTCATCATAATCAAGACTTGATGCCAGATGCAGATCCTTGGCAGCTTCTACCCAGTTACCAAGCATTGCTCTTGCCATTCCTCGAGCTTTATGGCCTTTGGCAGAATCTGGGTTAATCTGTACTTGATAATTCCATATGATAATCATTTAAAACTTAAAAAAGCAATTCAAACTAGACTATCATAAAAAGTAACCAAACCATACATTAGGCATGTAGAGAATGTAATATACATATATCAAAATTAAAATTGTTTCATATTCTTCTTATAAACAAACCACTGTACTCTTATAAACATAGGATTCCATATCAAAGATTGCTAGAGAAATAGAGCACATTCCCCCAAACTTTGATATGGTTTGCAAAGGCAAAATCCAGTAAGAGTAGTATAGTGGATTAATGACTTCACAAAATAATAGAAATGAAAAGTAAATTTCATAGGCCTTATTAAAAAGGTGTACGAACATTAATAGCAGCATTAGCATCCCGAATAGCTGCATTGGGCTTCCCCATCTTAACAAAAACACTAGCTGCAAAATCATTAAAGTGTCTCGTATCAGTAACTTGTTTCTAATATTATCTCTCAAGCAGTAATAAGAATTATGCTATACAGAAGAATAGAAGAATCGGTAAGATTAACAACTATGCCTTCACCTCTGTTAGCATAGAGGATTGCCGATGTGGGATTGCACATAATGGCTTCTGTAAAATGATTTATAGCCTCTTCCAAATCACCTGAGAGAACAAATGCAAAAGGATATCTCTGTGATAACTTTCTAGAAATAACATACTAACAACAGCCATCATAGGCATTCTACTAGTGAAGAGTTTATACCATCTGACATTGCCTCCATTGCTTTTCCCTTGGCCATTTGCGCAGCATCTCGTTTCTCTTCAGTTACTTCAGCAGAGGGATCTCCCATCTGTCAATAAATAGTAAATACATATGTTAATGAAAGAGTTACAGATTTTAACAGCGTCAATCACATTTACCAACTTCTACTCAGAATACATTATGACATAAATATTTTAGTTCTCAATAGGAAATATTGAGAATCCAAGCCTTACTTTCTGTGGGGGGTCATTGTCTGGTTCAACAACTCCTTCATTGTCAAGTTCAATGTCTGATTCAACCACCTCATCATCACTGACATTCTCTTCTGGCATTTTTGGTGCAGTGCTTGAAGTACCAAACTGTTCTTCCAGGTCTATATCATCATCACTTTCATCCTCAAAAGTACTTTTCTGCACATTTTACAGAAATTCAATTTAAGAAACTTACTTACAAACATTTTGGATTCTCGTGAACTTTGTCATCAAGATCAATAGAAAACTCAATTAATTACAGCACATGCTTCCTTTGTTACATTTCCTGCCTATAACTACTTTGAATGATAACACTAGTGCATTCTCATGTACGATAAAGTTAAATATAGCAACCAATTTCTATTGAGAAAAAACAGTAAAGAATGAACAAAAGGCAAGCTTCAAAAAAAAAATACCAACAAGGATGATTGCAACTCAAATTTGGAGTACATACAAACATATGACATCTTCAAACAAATGAAAATATTTTATAGATTGCAATTCTAATAGAAACCTGCCTGCTAAAACATAATATGCTATACATGTAAAAGTGATGTACTTCTAGCTTTAGATGCTAATATTGTAATGTAAGCCCTTCAAAATTTATAAACATTTGGTACTCATAATTCTTCTGACAACTTAGAAAAAGTGCTGCCTTTAAATAGAATAAAAAACTTGTGAGTAAAAGCCTTTCAGATGTTAAGAAAACAAGGGTTTGCTTAAAAAAAAAATTCATCATTCTCGACACATTAAATTACAGATGTCATTTGCTTGCAATAAAATCAAAATTAAATTCCCTAAGTACACTACATAAGAAGCCATTTCTATAAAACATAGATACTATATTAGCAGCTGACATGGGACATGTTGACGGTTGTTTTGACACACTCTCCAACAGTCAGGTAGTTTATGTGAACACTCACCACCTCTCCTGAAAAGCAATAAATTTTAGGAAACTAACTACTCCAAGGTCTCTGTAGTCAGGTCTCGACAGTGATGGGCAGCTCAATGGTTGATGCGGTTGTACTTGTCAAGGGGCCTACTAGTTGAAACAACTTCCAAAAAATTAACTTAATTTTTTTTGTATTTTTATGGTTTAGATTCTCTTTCAAAATAAACTGCAAAAGATGGATCAAGGAAACAAGAAAATAACAATGAAACGAATACAATAACAACTTAAGGAACTACGCAATTAGCACCCTACAATCTAAATATCATCAATATCATTCAAACCAGCATTCAATAACAGACCTCCAATAAACATGTGTAGTCATGCAACCTCACAAATTCATGGAAATGAATACCACCACAATATTGTTCTATCACATTAATTCTCATACACCACTTACGTGCGCAATATGATTCATAAAGCAATAAAGCATAAGATCAAAATAAGTTGTCAATTTCAAACAATAGACATTACCAGATTACAAAGAACAAATTCATAGCACAAACGCATAGATCAGGCAATCTATAAGCTGCTTCTTGTATTAACTCCAAAGAATGTATCATAACATCTACTCAAACTCATAAAATATGCATAAAAATCTCTAAAATAATATCTAATTGGGCCTCAAATCATCAATTTGTGGACCCTTACAATGAATCAAAATCTTTAATTTATAGAGTTTTTTGTCCTACTTTCTAGGAAATAAACCTATCTAAATTAAGCACTAAAAAAGCAAGGAGTCGCAGTTGACATGCAAGTCTCTGCCTCGAACTCCAATTAACTACTACGAAACTGTGACTGGGTGACCATTACGAAAACGGTGCTCCATGAACCAACACTTCGTAATCATGCAAAACTTGCTCAATAATTAAAGTACATGCTGGAGTAGTAGTTGAAGTCCCAGTACTAGTGACATGCAAAATTCTCAAAATTGCATGTGCAGCAACTATATGTTCATCCTCTACTCCTTTTATAGCTCTTATAGTTGCTGATAAAACATGCAACTGTTTCTTTAGGAGGATCAGCAACATACGAAATCCGAAACTCAGACTTTCCCAAAATTTGCTTTGCTTGCTCCTACCTGTCGACCAACTTATCAATTGCCCCCTCTACATGATAAACTTTGGTGGCTACGCCGACTGTGGGAAGACGGTTGCCTCTACTAGCCCCGACCTCTTGATCCTCCTATAAGGAGCATCCAAACTTGGTTTGCCCAACTGTGTTCTAATATCTTCTACTTCAGTATCGGTCACCCATTTGATCTAATCCTCCAATTTGAAGCATAAGTCTGACCTTGGTAGTGGTAATTCATGGTTGCAGGTAGCTTATCCAATTCCTTAACTTTCTTGTTGGAGGTTGGGTCCATTTAATTGCTCTAATCTGCAAGAAAGAACCAAAAATTAGCCTACCACATAGTCAAAATATCAATTTTATAACCCACTTCGGGACTTCAGGGTTCCGAGGTGGAAAACTCCTTTAAAAACAATTAACTTCGGAACTCCGAGGTTCAGAGGTTCCGGGGTAAGATAAAACAATAGAGCCCGAAACTTCGGGGTTCCAGGGTAGTTCAGTTGAAGGCCCAAAAGGATGGCCCGAAACTCCGAGATTCCAGGGTTTTGGGGTGAAATAAAACAACAGAGCCCGGAACTCCACGTTTTCGAGGTTGAAGGTGTGGCCAAAGGGGAACAACTTCGAAATCCTAGGGTTTCGGGGTTTCGAGGTTCCGAGGTTGTGACGGGGAAAACACAAAACTTCGGGATCCCAGGGACCCGAAGTCCCGAACCTAGGGCACGCGGAAAAACACCAACATGCAAAACGAGAAAAGAAAAAAGAAAAAGCCAAAGAAAATCAACACTAGAAAACTAGAAAATCTAAACAAGAAAACACAAAATGGAAGAAATGCACCAACCTGGTAAGAGAAAACGTGTGAAAGCTCGGCAACACGGAGGCACGAACTCGGGAGGCCAGAGCTGGACAACTGGAAAGCTTGAATGCACAAATGAACTTTGAAAAGTTCATTTTCTCTATTTATACCCCCCCGATAAGTCGTCCGTACGATCGCCTTAAACATGACCTCGGGAGCTCGGGGTTCCGGACTTCCGTGGTGACAAACAACAAAAACCACGAACACACCTCGGAACTTCGGGGTTCCGTGGTGTGTTTCAACAAGTAGGGCACCTCGGGACTCCGAGGTTCCGAAGTAAAAACAACACAACTTCAAGATTCCGAGGTTCCAAAATTCCAAAGTTCACAAACAAATAGGCAACAAAACACGAAGAACTCGGAGTTCTGGGATTCCGAGGCTTCAACAAAAAAGAACAAGGCAAGACCTCGGGATTCTGGGGTTCCGAGGTGGAAACACAAAATAGGAAACAAAGGGGGCTAAATCGAGACTCCAGGGTTCCGGGGTTCTAGAGTAGAACTTAAAACGAAGCAAAGAACACCTCGGAACTCTGGGGTTTCGAGATGCAAAAGGCAAAAACTAAGAAAAACAAAACTACTACAAAAAGCAAAAGAGAGGGGACCCATATTTTCAAGACAAGGAAACTGATGGGGTTAGGTATGCAGGGCATAACAGGACATGTACATAAATCCATGAATAAAAAAATAAGTATCCATTATGATTATAATAGGAGTAAGGCAAATGATCCTCATTCACCTTTGAGATGCACAACAATTGATTTCTGGTAGAATGTCAAAATATACTGCACTTTCAGCCAGCTTCATCCATTTCACAACTGTTGAGGCTAAACACCATACAAGAATAGAACCCAAGTAAGTTGTATAACAAATAAATCAACTCAACTGCAAAGCATGGATTGTTTGGCAAATCTTGGTTTTGAATTGGTGTCTTTTGAATTAACTATGTATGTTTTGTTTGAAATGGATTGACAAATCTTAGTTTTTATGCTATACACACTTGTAATGAAGTAATATGACACAAGATAGGCACTTCTAAGCTTTGTCATTCAGCCACATGATGCCCTTGTGTTCAATCACTCCATGGAACTTGGCTGAGATACTATTCAACTCCATACACAGTAATTAAGAGTCATGTCCACATGGATATGCCATTCTTCCTCACTCTATAAGAAAATCTAGCAAAATGGTCCGATGTTAGAAATGAGTGCCAGTACAATTAAAATTTCACTAAGGATAGTAGTGGCCCATGTCTAGGAATGGCTATGGGTAAAAGATGGCTAGTGCAAGCTGCTGCAAAGGAGAAAAATACCACAGAATCAAGGCAATGACAAAAAAAAAGGTGATAATGGAATGGCAACAAATGTAGAGATACATCTTTCTTGCAAACCCTGCTCTAACTAATTTATCAAATGAATTCTAGAAAACAAGGTCCCAGTTTCGATGTTATGCATTGAGCATAGAAATGATTTTGGTACAAACAAACATTTAATAAGATGTTTTAGGGTTTTATCTTTTAAACCTTGTTTGTTTTCCAGAAATAAGAATTTTAGTCAGAAGTCAAAGAAATTACTTCCCCATCTCTTACTTTGTTTGCACAAGTTTTTCATTTCCCTTTTACGTTGTTTAGAAGATGTTTTCTCCGTTATTTGTGCATGACCACAATACCCTCCCTTATCATAATCTTTTATGCATTAAACCATATTATAGGACATTTTGATGTACTTTGTACCCTGCAATCAAGATGCAAATCAATATGCATTACCAATCCCTTGTTATAAACTTTTATGCACTAAACCATATAATACCATATTTTGATGTACTTTGTACCCTGCGATCAAGATGCAAATCAATATGCATTACCAAAATGTATGTCGAATACATGTAGTCAAACGACATATCAAAGCATGACCATTAAAACTTAAAAGAAAACAACCACAACAATAACCATACAAATGAAGAAATGTTTGTTTTGAGGAGTACGTAGAATCTTATTTTAGCCCCAAAGAACTCATTAAACATATTACCCACAACTCCTATTAAAAATCTCTCACATAAAGCTTTCCATTTTGAATTTTTATGTCAAAACAAGCCTATGGTGCCGAAGATACCAATGAATTGAAACGTAGCATCACTTTATAACGATTAATAAATAATAATGACACTCAGCAGGAAGTGCTTCAAACCGTGGTCTAGCAATAAGCATGATAATCCTCTTGAGTGGGATGAGATTAATTGGTACAATAGGGGGCTTTCATAGCGGAGACCTAGGTTCAAATCCTAGGGAACATGTTAAACATTGAAATATGTTAATATATTTCATTTTAGATACGGTGTGCCCCAAAAAACAAGATTGGGTGCAAGTCTACAGTGAATTCATATGCTTATGGTGTAGCATCTGAGCCAAAGGTCCAGTAGGTAAATTCACCGAATACAAGTGCAAGTCACTTGTGACATTATACGCCTATGATCGTGTGACATCTAAAGACAAAGATTTTTCGCAGAGAGAAACCGAGGAAAATTCACCCAGTACAAGATTTTATATAAACGAATATTGATCCAGAATTTAAGCCCGGGTCGCATGTTTCCCGTGCTTAGGCAGTCAGTGTTGAGAGACACATGGTGCAAGTCCTAGAAGTAATGCATTCAAACAACTGATTTAGTTCGCTTGGGCATAGCAACAGAGGGTATGACCTAGTTGACTTAAGTTTAGGGTTAATATTAGTCCGAAGGTTAAGTTAATGCATCAAATCGCGATGAATTAACTATTAGGTTTTCTGTTAATAACAATGTTAAAATTAATATTACTAAGCGGGATAAAAATATTCCAATGAAATGTCAAGCAAATGAAAAGAAATAAAGTTTCAGGGCAACAAAAAAACATACTGGCTCTGGCTTCTTTGCAGATTCGCCCTTCCCATATGCGGACGCGGGCAAATTAGCGCCCAGCCTGTACAGACCAAATTGATTAAGATTATACTGGAATTAAAATAACAAAGCACAGTAAAAGGCGTAGCGATTGAGTGCTTACGTTTCAAGGTAGTCCCTGAAGAACTTTAGAGATGGATCCTTCAGAAGACTAGGATTGGCCTCGCATTGCTGGATGAAGATTTTCAATTGCTTAATTTTTTCGGCGTCCATAGCGTATTCAGTATTCGAACCCCAGCTGCTTAACTAGTTACCACAATCTCGACAAAAAACGCTACTACCGGGCTTTCTCGTAGTACTTATAGTCACAAAGACCCTCTGATGTTCTAGCACCTTCGATAAAACATTTCCCTCATCCGTTGCATATGCTGGGACTAGGAAATGTTTTAATAATAAAAGGCTAACAAACTAAGCATACCTATCTATCTTTAAAAAAAAATCTGATTATCTAAAAAAATATATATTTTATTTTTATATTAGTTTAAAAAAATAAAGTATTTATATAGAATTAATCAAGATTTATTTATAAATTGGTAGTATATATTAAAAAAAATAAAAAATAATTATCTGTTAAGTAAAAAAATTGTAGAAAAATTTAGAAAAAAAAGATAATTTTAAAAAATAATAATGATAAATAAATAAAAAAGTTTTGATAGTTGGTTGTCGTTTCGGGTCTATTTTATGTTTTGATTTTTTACAGCATTTTGATGTAAAGGATTTTGGGACCTTGAAAACCTATTTTAACTTAATCAAAAACAAAAACAAAAATTATATATATATATATGAATTGTTCTTTTGGGCATCTTTAAAAGGCTTTATTTTTCAATAGTGATAAATTTAATTCGCATGAAAGGAGTATCAAGAAAGTAGGTAGTTTCATTTATAATAATATAAATCTTTAATAATACAATTATATATATATATATATATTCGTATATATTCGTATACATAAACATATATATACACATACATATGCATATGTATGTGTATGTTTGTGGGGGGGGGAGGTGAAATTGGGAATTCAAAATTTTGTAAAACCTAATAAGATCCAACCACATTAAAACCCTAGTTCTACAATGAAATCCACCATACACTAATGAAGAACCTAAAACATGTAAAGCAACAAATATGAAAGATTATACCATCACATGCTTGTTAGGATTTGATCTCCATTGTCTCCTATTTCCATTGATCTTGATTGATTTATTATGGTTGCTCTCAAATATTATGTGTGCACACGTGTTCAATAAAGAACGAGTTGTGGTTGTGTAGTTAGGCAGTATGTAGATGCTTCGCTTGAATGATTGAGATATATATTCGCATTAGGGATGGATAGGGAAAAGATCCTCTTATATAGAGAGTACCCTAGAAATGGAGAGTTGGGATTAAGAGGTGGAGGGATAAATGATCAACTCAGATTAGAGGCAGGGTATAGAATATAGGAAAATATTAGGGAAAAAGCTAATGAATCAATTAAATAAATAAAGATTTATTTAACTATTAGAATAAGTGGGACCAATTAAATAAATAAAATATTTATTTAATTTAGAGAAAGGATAATTTAAATAAATAAGGAAAGGCTAGAAATGGATAAGTGAATTAGTTAAATAGATAAAGATCTATTTAATTAATAGAAGGTTTAGGATGAAAATTGCAATATCAATAAAACTCAATCCCTGAGAGATCTGGGAGGGAAGGGATAGTGATGTCTCTGATTTGCACGGGCTAGGGGAAACCCTAGTCGCACTGTGTGTTTTTGCTTGCATTCGTTGAGGTTGATTCGTGAGGGGGGTGTTTGCATTGGCTTAGGTTTGGCGTTGTGGTGAGGGGTGTTTTTTTGCAAATTTGGTGGAATGTAGGGTCTGGGTGGAGTTTTTGTAGTCTGCGTGGGGTTGTGTAGGTGTTGTGAGAAGTGTGGGTGGTGCATCTGGTTGGGGGTCGACCTCTTTTATTTTAAAGATTTTAGGGTTGATCATATATATCGTTGTTTGGGTATTTTCCCCTACATTTGCAAGAGTTTTTGTGTGGCTAGTGTGCTAGTGTGGGGGCCTTGCAAGGCGGCTCAAAGAGATCTGAATGGAGAAATATGCATGCCATTTAGGGATGTAGTAATAAGGAGTAGCTCTTCACCATGCATGCAAAAAAATCCTATATTTGGTATGATTGGTACAAGCATTAGTAAAAATTCTTTTCAAGCTGGACAGTTTTGTCGACAACAATAATGAAGGAAAACTGAGAGGGGGGGTGAATCAATTTTTACCGAATTAAACAATTTAAGCACAATCTCAGATCTGATCAACTGCAGCAAGATCAAATATAAACACAATAATAGCAACACACATAACACCGAGACTTTGACGTGGAAAACCCAGTTAAGGAAAAAACTACAATGAGAACCTACCCACAATAAAATGATACTCTATAGTTGTATGTGTAAATATTACAATGGAGAATGCACATGCATTTAGGTACACTGCCTAGAGCTCACTGCTCAAAATATGATAGCCTAAAAGGCTACAACCCTCGGGGAAGGTTCACTACCTTACAATAATATTTGGACTACAATCCGATTAAGATGAACTGAAAGAATAGCATCTCCTAATCCCTGATGATAGTTTTGGTTAAGCTCATTTGTCTACCCTGCAACATTCTTTGCTTAATACACCACACCGAAAGATGAATTCACTTATTCATACATACACCACTCTCTGATAATGCAGACACGTCACCGATACCCAAATTACATGAATATAACACCCATTTATACAAATCATCAACCTTGACTACAAGGTCGGCTAAACCCTCAAGACCTAATTACAAAATTACATCACACGATACATAAATCAACCATCGGATCAATACAATGTCATAGACAACATAGCATGGATCTAAATCAAATCCTCGGACATGCAACACCACTAGAAATCTCACCAAGATCAGTTGCAACACGCTACACCATTGAAAATACCACATAACACAAAGAATATCACCATACCCATAAGATCTCCAACAACGCACACAATGATCAATGTGGAACACCAAAATATATAGGACACGATTAGAAAACACCAACAAGAACGCTAGAACCATTCGCAATAGCTGCACCAACACCACTTAATCAAATATTCATCAATCA
Source organism: Cryptomeria japonica (assembly GCF_030272615.1). Classification (NCBI taxonomy): domain Eukaryota; kingdom Viridiplantae; phylum Streptophyta; class Pinopsida; order Cupressales; family Cupressaceae; genus Cryptomeria; species Cryptomeria japonica. Next base: position 27,569,766 of record NC_081414.1, read on the forward strand.
ACATGCTAACACTCAACAACAGCAACTCGAACAAGAAAAATAACTTGCAGAGCACCAAATCACAAACCATTTGAATTGAAGATACACAAGAACATCCGAAACACTCTCCCAAATTTGCAACCAAAGATGTGATCATACCAGAGCTCAACAGATCAAATACCAAAATACTGCAACATTGAACACTGAAACCAATCTTCATACTGAAATCCACAACTCAATCAAATCACCACATTGCATCATGAAATCAATAAAGAATGAAGTATCTCTAGTTGATTCAGCATAGCAAATAGACAAACCAACTAGATCAACTCACTGCAGTCACTGGATCACCAAAACAACTCTTTGCAATACCAAAACACAAGAATATGTTGACATCAATGACAACAACAATATCCAACAGGTTTAAACCCAAAAAGGTAAATGGATGTCTGGTGAGGAGGGAGAGTAGGTTGATCCTTGTGATTCCTCTTGATGTTATTGGAGAAGATATTGAATATTTATCTAAACATGCCTTGATTTGTAAATTCATGAGAATTCAGATGTCTTTGCCTTTTCTAGATTCATGGGCTCGTCGTACATGGAATCCATCTAGAGGGAGAAATGGAAGTAATGTTGGGCATTTTTATCAAGCCACGAGATGTCGGATTCAACCCTACAGAAGAACTTACATCGAGGGTTCATGTTTGGGTACAACTTCCATCGTTCCCTTTGGAGATCTGGAGAAATGATATCTTCGACCTAGTTGTTGTGCAACTTGGGAAGCTAGTGGGCCCTTCATGACAAACGATAGAAAAAAAGGTAATAGCTTACACTCGAAATTGTGTTGAAATTTATTTGAGCATGTCTTTACCTGATTCTATGGAAATTCAGTTGGGTTCAAACTCTTGGATCCAATAGCTTGACTACGAAACTTTACCATTTTGTTGTTAGTTATGTCATGAATATGGGCACTTGCAGAAGATGTGCCCTAAATCTAAACTTGCAAGCGCTTCTAGAAGTAGTTTGTCTAATGCACCTATAAAACAAGATAAAGGTAAGGCTCCTCTAGATGGTGACAAGGAGGGTTTCATTCCAATTAAATCTCATAATAAGGGAAGATGTTTGAAGATAACCTTAAGTGACAGGCAAAATGATGAGGTTTTTAATAGGTTTGATGCATTGGATGATCTATATCAATTTTATGGGGCTATTGCGAATATTCTTATGGGCCAGGATCTTTTGGATTCTAGGGATCAAGTTGGGGAGTAGGGTAATAATGCTTGGGTTGGTTCTCAAGGGGATGCTCTTAGTGTACAAATGGACATGGATACTCCTATGGGGATCTATGTTGTATTGGGGGCAAGTGGTGGTAAAGATATTCAAGTATGCCTAAGTCCCATATGCACTAGACCTACCATGGAGAAAGATATACAAGATAGTAGCAAGAGTAAGGGTACCCCATCTGGCTTGGGAATTCAGTTGAAAGCCCTGAAGAAAGGCATCTCAGATAAGACTTAGAAGGTGGGTATGAAGTGTTGGTGTAAATAATTATTCATCTTGGATATTATTACACTTTACTTAAGTTTACTTAGGTACATGCATTTAATAGTAGTTTTGGTATGAGACACTTGGGTGTTTGTGCCACATTGGGATAGTGTGTGTAAGAGAATTTCCACCTTTTATGGTGTTGATCTTATCTTGTTGTTACAATCCACCTCATGTGGAATATTTAATTGTTTCTCCTACCTACCCTTGTTTTTATTGAGCCACATGTCATGTTTGTGTGCTCACATATCCATATAGCCTTGTCTATATAAGCAGGCTCATCTACATTGTTTGTACGGGCAATCATTGAACAACTTGTAATGATCCAGTTGATCATATGTTGCATCTTGATAGGAATGCAGTTTATTCTTGTCATATTTTGTTATCTCTTATTTTTGCTTTCCATTGCCTCTAGATCTTGGCAAAATCTCACATGGTATTAGAGCCATTAGAGTGTCATTGGTTTGCCAATTGAGAGAAATTTGATGCTATTTGGGGTTGTATATTTTGGAGCTTTCTATTGCAGGTTATTATTGAAGCTTAATGGGTCAAATCTGAGGTTACCATTGAATTGAGGAGGTCAAAAAAGGTCAGTTTTGTCTTTTGTTTCATCCAAATCGGACTTCAAAGGCCAAATCTAGAAGCATTTGAAGTTTGAAGCTGCGGCGGAAATTTTTTAGAAATTATAATTTTGCAGGCAATTTTCAAATAGCGATATCTCACTCATCTAGACTCCTTTTTTCAAGAATTTTTTTTTTTTTTTGGGGTAGAATTTTGTGATCTGTACAGTGGTGTGGAATTTTTTTTATTTTTCAGATACAGGGTTTTCGGAAATCGTGAAATCCCAATTTTTTACAACTTTGGAGGCTTCGTTCGGGCTCATATGAACTCCTTTTCAGGTGCCTTTTTTTTTGAAAGTGCATAATTTTTCATCTAATTTCATAATCAGCCATTAGTTTGCAGTGATTTTGAGTAGAAATTGTACTTCCAGTATTTGGTCATTTTTGGCCTATTTGGTACTTGTATTTTGCTTGGATCTCAGTTTAGATCACTAACAGTATTTGTTGAAGTCTCTTATATCTCATTTTGAGAAGTTGTGTAATTATTGAAATTAGAAGTCCACTTTGCCATTATTTGCAAGTGCCAACGTGATCTTTTTATGGGGGGTTAGTTGTTCATTTGTATCTCTTGGTGAAATTCCATTCGGAGGCATCTTCATCTGCAGTATTCTGCAGGGCTTCTTTGTTGGTGCCATCATTTTCATGTTTTCATATTTGAATATTTTATCATGATGTATTATCTTGCTTGAGCAATGTTATACTTGCACTGTCATAAAGTGCCACACCTCTTTTTATTGTCATTGTTGACTATTTGATGTAATCCTCTTGTACACATAGATTGGGAATATCTTGTGAGACTTGGTGCATGGCTCCAGTTGAGACTTAGATTGTACACATTTGTGCATGGATCCCGTGAGACTTGGATTGTACCGGTATTTCTGCCATTTACGAGTATCCAGATGATGCTCAAAGCAGGTTGTCTCCATGCCTGATCTTCATTTTGTTGCAGCGAGTGATTCATCGTCATCGACTTGGTACCTGGTTTTGTAACATTTTGACATTATTGGGTGCAGCATTAGCTATCTTTCTTCCTTATGGGGAGGTTATTTGGTCATCATCATTGGACCATCTTTGCAGGAGGTTCGACATTAAGAGAGGGCTTCATGGTCTCTTCTTCTCTCTTATGGGGAGGACATATTTTGTTCTTCTCATTCATCATTGAGAGCATTGTGTGTTTTCATCATCTCTCTTTTGGGGGAGGGTTTTTTCCCATTGTTTTTTCTCTCTTTCCCTGCTTTACGGGAGATTGCATTTGCATTTGTTCATGGGTACCTAACATGGCCTTGTAGCTGGGACCCATCTTGCATTGCTTAGTTGCATTGCAGACTTTAGTGCATTCCCCTAAGTTGCACTTAAGGGGGGTGTTGGTGTAAATAATTATTCATCTTGGATATTATTACACGTTACTTAAGTTTACTTAGGTACATGCATTTAATAGTAGTTTGGGTATGAGACACTTGGGTGTTTGTGCCACATTGGGATAGTGTGTGTAGGAGAATTTCCACCTTTTATGGTGTTGATATTATCTTGTTGTTACAATCCACCTCATGTGGAATATTTTATTGTTTCTCCTACCTACCCACACCTATTTCCTACCCACCCTTGTTTTTTATTGAGTCACGTGTCATGTTTGTGTGTTCACATATTCATATAGCCTTGTCTATATAAGCAAGCTCATCTACATTGTTTGTACGGGCAATCATTGAACAACTTGTAATGATCTAGTTGATCATATGTTGCATCTTGATAGGAATACAATTTATTCTTGTCATATTTTGTTCTCTCTTATTTTTGCTTTCCATTGCCTCTAGATCTTGATAAAATCTCACATGAAGAAAGACCAAGAAAAGGTGAAGTTGGTGGGTTGTTCTGGGGGCATGTATTTATTGCGGGATCTACGTAAGATAGTCCCTCTCTAGTGGATTGCTAGTAGATCTTCTATTTCCTCGATGGCCACATGCTTTGAATCTGTTGAGAGCATTCTTTTTACAAATGTTTATGCCCCAACTGATCTCATGGGGAAATCTATATTTTGGTTACATATAAGATTTGTTTGTTCTTTAGCTCCTTTATTCTCTTGGATCTTGGTGAGGGATTTTAATGCAATCTCAAGTTTGGAAGAGAAAAGGGGGAGAAATCCTAGGCTGGATGCCTTTGTAGGGCTTTTGAGGTAATATTGACTTCTTGAGGGTTGTGGATGTTAAGCCCACCAATGGTTTATTCACTTGGAATAATATAAGATGTGGAATAGAGGCAATAGCTGAGAGTCTGGACAAGTTCCTGGTTTCTTGCTATTGAGTGGAGGATAGTTGGATTACTAGTTTGGAGATTTTAGATTGGAGAGGGTCTGACCATTGGCTGATCAAATTCTCTGCTAATAAGTTCCAAGTGTCAAAGAATCCCTCTTTCATGTTCCAAATCTTGTGGCTTCGGGAACCTTCTCTTCATGAATTCATGATAGACTAGTGGAGTAAGGGGAAGCCTACTTATGGTACTGCAATGTATTCCTTTATCAAGCAATTGCAATTTATTAAGTATAAGCTCAAAAGATGGAATAGGATAAGTTTTGGTAATATCTTCTTGGCAAAAAAGGAATTCTTAGTCTCAGATTGATTTTATTTCTCACCAAATTAGGGATTAGGGTTTATTTGATTATTTGTTTAGGGAGGAGGAGGCAGTAGTGAAAGAATTGGAGGAATGGGAGCTCTGAGAGGAGATCTATTAGAAGCAAAAGGCTCAGGTGGATTGGTTGCAGGAAGGTGATAGAAACACAAATTTTTTTCATAACTTAATGAAGGACAAAAGGCATGAGAGTTCACTAGTTCTCTTATTTATTCTAAAGGGGTTTTGTTCTCCTCTCATAGAGAGATTACTTAGGAGGCCACTAGATTCTTCGTGGATCCATTTTCTAAGGATTCTAATCTTGGTATTGAGGAAGAAAGGCTTGTGTTGGACTGCATTCCTCAACTTGTTTCTAATGAGATGAATGAGGATATCATGAGACTTATATCTTTAAATGAAGTTGAGTAGGTGGTTTTGGGCATGAAGAAGGGTAAAAATCCAGAGCTTAATGGTTTCCCTATAGAATTTTATCAAGATTTATAAGAGAAAATTAAGCCGGATCTCTTTAAAGTTGTGCAGGAGTCTTTCAGGAACAAACAAATCCTCAAAGCTCTTAATGCTACATTTTTTATGCTTATTCCTAAGAAGGGAGGAGTAAATACTCTTGATTCTTTTAGACCTATAGCTTTGTGCAATGTGGTTTATAAAATCATCACAAAGTTGATTACTAAAAGACTCAAGCCATGGCTAAATAAATTAATTCAAAAGAGCAAGGGGGTTTTGTTGTTGGAAGAAAAATTATAGATGGGGTCATTATAGCAATAGAAGCTCTAGATTCTATGATAGTTTCCAAGGAGAAGGCTATGTTTATAAAATTGGACATGGCCAAAGCTTATGATAGAGTTAAATAGAGTTTTGTGTATAAATTGCTCACTACCTTTGATTTTGGAATTGAGTGGATCAGTTGGGTGATGAGTTGTATCACTTCCCCTTCTTTTGTCGTGCTCATTAATAGTGAGTTGATTGAGTTATTTGGTTCTTCAAGAGGTCTTCGGCAAGGGGATCCCCTCTCCTGGTACCTTTTCATTTTAATGGCTAAAGGTCTGGGAAGATTATTAAAATCTCAGGTTTTGAAATTGGGGACATGGTATTCCCTCCTCTTCTCATCTTCAATTTGTGTATGATACAACTCTAATGGGCATTGCCAGAATCAATGAGGCTATCAATTTCAGAAAAGCTCTTGATATTTATTTGAAAGCCTCTAGACAAAAGATTAATGAAATGAAATCTTTTATCTTCTTTTTTAATACTCTTGTGCTCATTCAAGACGAGATTACTAGAATATTGAGGTTCCAAATTGGTTCACTTCCTTTTGTCTATCTTGGAGTTCATCTCTCAGTAGGTCGCTTACCTAGGGGATTCTGGCAGGAGATTTTAGATAAGTTTCAGCGTAAGATTAGTCATTGGACTAATAGATGGTTGTCAACTGCTAGGAGAGTGACTCTCTTAAAGTCTATGGTCTAGGCACTCCCTATTTACAAATGTTTTGTGCAGTCAGCTCCTGCAAGCTTTATCAAGGAATTTGATGGTCTTTCTAGACAATTCTTATGGACTAGAAACTTGTTTTCTTGAAAGTGGAGTTTAGTTAAATGGTGCTTTGTATGTAGGTCAAACCAGGATGGTGGACTAGGTTTGCGATAGGTAGGTATGAATGGGTGTGCGTTGGTTGTTAAGCTTTTCTAGAGATGGTGCATCAACCAAGATCAAAGGTGGGCAAAATTTCTCAGTATAAAATATTTGGGGGGAGTGGATGGTAAGGAGGTTCCTCGGTATGCATTACAAGGAAGTGGCTTCATGATTTGGCATACTCTTAAGAGAGGAGCATAGCTAGTGAAGCAAAGTTTGTTTTGGATCTGTAATAAGGGTGTTGAAGCTTTGTTCTGGAAGGACTCTTTGGACAGATTCCCTCCCATTCTTTCTTAGTTTCTCCATTTGCAATCACTTTGCAATAGCTTTCTTGAAGCTAGATGGAGTAGAGTGGAGGATTTTAAGGTTGGTAGGAACTCAGGACAAAGAGAAATGGCTAGATGAAAAGAACTACATGAGTGGCCTCCTAGTGGTTCGGCTAGTGATAGGGGTGAGCTTGTGAGTATCTTGGCTAATAGATTGTGCAACTCACTTAAGGGTGTGGATATTCTTGCTTGGGGTCCCAATTTGAAGGGGAAGTTTACTATGGCTTTGAGATATTAGGAACTAGACAGGTTGGCTTTTGGTAGGGCAAATGTTCCTTGGGGGAAGCAAGTTTAGAATAGGATGACTTGGGCTAAGTGTAATATTTTCTTGTGTTTAGTTGTTCGGAACAGATGCCTCACTTGGGAGAATCTTCGTAAAAGAGGGTTTCGGGGGCCTTTTATTTGTGTTTTGTGTAGAAAAAGTGAGGAGACGACCTCTCATCTTTTTTCAGTGCTCCTTCACTAAGGAGATATGGCATTGGTGGTGGGGAGTTTGGAGGCATGCAGGAGTTGGAGGTGTAGGCAAGGATAGATTTGGTAATGTTATGTTCTTCTTCTTGATATCTAAAGGCCATCAGACCAACAATTATCTGGAGGCCATTTCTGTTCTTTCGGCTCTTGAAAGAGGGTGTGCTCTTGGATGGAGTAAGATAATCCGTGAATTGAATTCCCAAGTGGTTGTGGATATGTTGAAAAGATAGAGGATGGATGATGTTGATTGGCATCTAGTTGTGGTGGGTCAATAAATTATTAGCTTAGGATATTCTTTGGAATTTGTCTCCTTTCATTATGCTCCCCGAGAGTGGAATAGAGCTACTAATTGTTTGGCCAAGTGGGCCTCCATTGGATTGGATGGTTGGAATGTTGGAGATTGGGGTCAATTGCCCCTAGAGTATATTTAGGATTTGAGTAGGATTGTCAGGGAGGATATGGCAGGTTAAAGGTGATCCTTTAGGGGGCACTCTTTGTGGGTGTCTTAGGTCTTATTATTTCTTATGGGCTTGTTTTCTCTTAGCTTTGTACTCGTATTTCTAAATTAATAAATTTTTACCCCTTTTCCTTAAAAAAAATAGAAGGATTAGGATAAAATAATTAAATAAATAAAATATCTATTTAATTAGGCTAGGACAATTTTAGGTGTCTACATTTTGCCCCTCTTCGAGACAATGCAATTTATCATGTTGTTTCAAAGAAAAATAATAATTCACTGATACAGAAGGTTACCCTTAGTAAGGATGATGACATTCCCCTTTGAGAGATTAGGTGAAAATTTCACAAAATATTCAAACAATCTCTTGACAAAAACAAAGTAAACATAGGTGTGTTGGCAAACAGATCAAAAATTAATATTTGAGACTAAAAATTAATATTTGAGACCAACTAATCAAAACACAACAAAAGAGAATATACAAAGATGAAAGCATGATATTAATTCTCAATATCATGGAGAAGCATGTTGGCTGATTACTTGATCATGATGAACTGGTATTTGGTGTAATGACATCTCTATGAGGCATTATGTCAAACAATTACCACGTACTTGTAGAAGTTGAGAAAGCCAACTTCACAGACCCCGAAGATCACCTGCATGCAAATAACCTGTCACAGAAAGAAGAGATGGAGACAAACAAGCAAGGGTGCTCTGAAAGCTGAAAAATGTATTCATCCAAGAGAGAGATAAATTACAATGATGAATCCTTATAAAAGGATATTGTGCAACCCTAAAAGAAACCCTAATAGGTAGACATTTAATAATTAATATAATTATTAAATGTCACAAATGCAAACTAAAGTGAAATCTTAAGAGAGGAATAAAGGTAATTTAATCAACATGATTAAATTAAAACCTTTACTCTAACACCCCCCCTTAAGATGAGCAAAAGTGCAGTTACAAACATGTGCAAGAAAGCAAAGGTAACTACAATGCAAGAAAGTAAACTTGGGTCCCGGCAACAAGGCCTGATCAGGTACCCAATTACAACCAAATCTCTGTAAAGTGGAGAAATAGAGAAAACCTCATGGGAAAAACTCTACTCCAAAAAGAGATGAAAGAAATAAATGCACTAATAACATAAGGATAGGAGGTGGATAACATGATACCCCCCATAGACAACTTCTATCATATAAGTACATATACAATGGTCTCCATAGGAGAAAAAGAAAGAGACTAGAAGCCCCCCCCACAATGAAGAAACTCCTGTCGCACATATGGATGCCTGAGGTAGAATCCAAAAAGAGATCCTGAAGCGGCATATAATATTCCTCCCCTTGGGAAGAAATGGATCCAAAGGACGAAGATGAAGAAACCCTGTGAAGAGAGAAGAATCAATCTGTCTCAAGATGTGTGCCATAATAGGATGCTGAAGAATCCCTCTGTCTGAACTGAAACAAAAGATGTCAAATCCAAACTGAACTGAAGACTCAAAAACTGCAACCTCTGAATGCACAGATGATGGTGGGCTAACAGCTGGAATATGGCTGTCAACAAAGAGGAGCTGAAAATCCTCAAAGTAATCCTCCAAGTTTGCAATATAGGACTCTACAAACAAAGACGAAATGCCTGCAAGATAAGAATCCCAAGTAGCCATGTCTGAAAGATGTATGATGTCCTGCTTAGCTGAATCAATAGGAGCCAAAGAAGAGGCAATATCAAACTGATCAGGAACAAAAGGAGATGATGTTGATACAGATATAATCTCAGTCTGAAGAGTAGGAACTGTGAGACAATCCTCTGATTCATCAGAATATGTAAGGGTGTCTAAATATTGAAGTTCCTTCAAAGTAGCATGATCAAAAGGTGTGTTATCTCTCCAACCAATGGGTACAAGACAATCTGAAGCAGGATCCTTTGGGAATGGAGAAAGACTGGGGTCTCCATAGATCTCCCAAAGACGTGTCCAAAGTGAGTGAGGACAATCAATGCCCGATATAGCCCACACAGTGTCAGAATCAACACTAGACAAAATAACTCCTACTATGTGATTTCTAATGATATCCCAAGCTAGTTTTCCCTCTAAAGTTGCTGGTTCAGGTATGAGATCATACAAATAAGGCAAAATATTAAGCCACCTACAGTGTGTAAGTATGCCCTTTGCCCATGACTCATAATTACCCCGTTCTAGAAATACAACTGAAGGGTGAGTAGAAAAACCCATGACAACTCTTCAAATTAACAAATCTGAGACTAAATGACTTTAATACTGATAAAGCAGATCAAATGAAGCCATCCCATGCAAACAAATTATTTCCAAGTCTGAAACGTCCAAGTAAGTGACAGATGTGTTAAAACACAAAGTACTGAATAAAATGTACCTGGTGCAGACTCTTGAAAAATACATGATAGATCTGGAAAGAGCACAGAACCACCTTTCTGACGCCTATTCGCTTTCGAAAAACGGAGTCCGTATGCAAAAGATATGGCTCCTGGAGTGCAAAAAACTTGTTCTGACTTCGACTGGCAAAAAACACTACAAAACGGAAAAATCAGAAAAAAAGATCTTCATCTTTTAGATCGGGCTCAGAACCAGCTTTCCAACGCCTATTTTCATTCGAAAATCCGAGCTAAAATGCCCGAGTTATACCCGATTTAGTAAAACTGCTCCAAAAAAGCCCAAATAGGCCCTTTAAGCCCTCAAGGGCTTTAAAAAAATAAGCCCCTGGTCCTCTGAGCGACCAGGGGCGGGCGCAGGGGGCGGCGGCGCGGGGGCGGGCGGCGCACTGGCTGGGCGCGGGCGGCGCGCAGGCTGGCGGCAGGCGGCTGGCGGCGCGCAGGCGGCGGGTGCTGCACCGGCGGAGCGGCGGAGGATACCGCGGGCGGCGGCGGTGGCCGGGCGAGGGGCCGCTTGGAAGCGCACCGGCTGGGCTGCGCGTTTTTACACTGGCTGCGCTTTTTTTAAACAAAAAAATTGCGTTTTTTAATTTTTTTTTTTGAAAATCCGCCTCGGTTTTCGTGCCCTAGGGCCGTACGGCCTTGGGGCCAAAAAAAATTTGCCTCCTGGTGCAACTGTGTCCAAATCGGACGAATTTTATATGGAAATAGGGGTTTTTGGGCGCTACGAGCTCAACGGTGAGGTCCGTTTGGGCTCAAAGTGCACCGAAAAAAATACCTCCTATTCCAAAATAAAAAACAGAAGACAAACACAGATCTGATGCAACCAAAACCTGAAAGTCAAATCTAACCCTCGTAGCTCCAAATTCTTCAGAAGACGAACAGGAAGCAGCAGGTCTGGAGCTCTGATACCATGTAGAAGTTGAGAAAGCCAACTTCACAGACCCCGAAGATCACCTGCATGCAAATAACCTGTCACAGAAAGAAGAGATGGAGACAAACAAGCAAGGGTGCTCTGAAAGCTGAAAAATGTATTCATCCAAGAGAGAGATAAATTACAATGATGAATCCTTATAAAAGGATATTGTGCAACCCTAAAAGAAACCCTAATAGGTAGACATTTAATAATTAAATATAATTATTAAATGTCACAAATGCAAACTAAAGTGAAATCTTAAGAGAGGAATAAAGGTAATTTAATCAACATGATTAAATTAAAACCTTTACTCTAACAGTACTTAGAAGATTTCTAAAGCCTTTTTACCAATTCTATTATGAGCGTATTTTTCAGTCATTGTTGGTTGTGAAATGGTGTCATCTGGAGGCATCTTTCAAATGGTTTGCATGTTGTCTATGATTCCACATTTAATGGGCATGTCGATTCGACATTTGCAGCAGCAACATCTAATAAAAATTCCCACTATTATTATGCTTTTGTAGATGTTCATACTAGGTTCGAAAGTTCCACAAATTGGCAAAGGTTATGGCATTAAATTAACATTGCCAACTACATTGACATGAAAGTTTCTGAAGTCTTAACCATCAACATATCAATTTATGTTTTTATCGCAATCTTGGCAGTCATGAGATATCATTCTACCATACGATCCATATTTGTATACAATCTTCAGGCAACAAAAGAGAACATCCACACAAAAGACACACGTATGAAGGTCAGGTAACTGAAATATGTATAGCTCTCATCCTCAAGAACAAAGTTTACACTGAGAGGGTGTGTTCCTGAGAGCTTCATTAATTTAAAGAATTTGAGAACTTCCTTGCAAAATACTTCTACAATCATCTTATTGTGAACCTTGTAATGATGTCTCTTTGAGGTGTGCTATCAAGCAAATTATGGTCCTTGTATACATGTCGACCAGATCATTCCAAACTATTCTGATAAAGTCACCCTATCAAAATGCTTTGATGGATGCCCATGATTGGTTCTAAAGCTTCCATATTGATTTGCGAGCAAAGAGGGTGCCTGGTAAGGTTGTAGAATGTGGCTTTACACTTGTTGCTTATATTTGTTTGAAAGCTTCGAAAGCTTTTTCAACAAAACATTGTGTGTTTATCCTGCAATCGTTGCATTACACGAGATGACATCTCTTTGAAGCATTTTAACAAACAGTTCGAGTGCGTTGTCTATGCTACCACATTCTCACTTTATGCATGAAGGATGCTAGCAGGATCATAGGTTTTGGCTTCGCACTTGAGACCATATTTCTTTTCGACATTTGGTCAAACAATTGACATGGAACAAGGGTGGTTGTAGGTACTAGAACATAAGTTGGTGAATCTTTGTCTTTGTTGCCTCCGCTCTAGCTTGCTCTGCTACTTATGCAATCGCAACTCGCTCATTTTTTTAAAACCTTCCTACCGACGCATACATTGTCCAGTGAAAAAGGTTAGGAATGCTCCAAAATGGAGCATTTCTAACCTTTACATGTAACTCATAAAGCAGGCCCACACAAGGTTAGAAAGGAATGTTAGGGTTCAATGATTAAATGATTAAGATAGAAATAGAATTATAAGAAATGATGAAATATTAGTTCAGAAGAAATGCGATCAGATTAATTAAATAATTAATCTCTTTCTTCTTTGAAATAAAGCGATAAACTACATTGTCTCAAAGAGTGGCAAAATGTAGACACCTAAAATTGTTTTAGCCTTATTAAATAAATATTTTTCTTTATTTAATTATCCCCTTTTCTTCTATTAATTAAATGAATATTTGTTTGTTTAATTAATTTATTGAACCTTTTCTAAGCCCTTTTTTAATCCTAGTTTAAATAAATATTTAAATTATTTATTTAAATTTCCTTTTTTCTCAAATTAAATAAATATTTATTTATTTAATTTATGTGTCCCTTCCTTTATTAATTAAATAGGTTCTTTAATTGCCCGTTAAGGGGCTTGGCTGGGTTAATTCGTCTTTTAAGGTGCTTGCTGATGTTGTTTGGAAAAAACCATTAGAAGGGTGGTGGAAAATCAACTTTGATGGGGCTTCCAAAGGAAACCCAGGGCCATCAGGAGTTGGCTCCATTGTTCTGGATTGGGAAGGTAGCATTTTGGCCCTGGGGGCGAAAAAGTTGGAGGAAGGGATGAATAATATGGCTGAAGCACTAGCGACTTTGACATCTATCAAATTTGGTAAGAGGTTGGGTTTCACAAGAATTCATTTGGAAGGGGACTCTCTTATCATTGTTTAGGCAATTATGAAGGGGGGAATTGATGCCTAGCACCTTCAAAATACCATTGCAAATATTGTGGAGGAGTTGACAACTTTTGAAGACTTTCAAATAAGCCACGTAAGATGATTTGGGAATTTGGAAGCAGATAAGTTCTCAAAATGAGATTTAACCTTTGATAGGGTTGGTGAAGTGCAGTTTGAAGACTTTAGGAATGTAAGTTTAGAAGGGAATGTGTGTAGGTATGCAACATCAATGAGATTGCAGAAAAATCATAATCGATGTTAAAGTAGCTTTTTGGAAAGGTGGCGACGTTGTTTTCGTACTTGGCATTAATGACAAATTTAGGTGTTTGTGGTGGTTGTTTTAATGTGAATCCATTTTGTTCTTCATTCTCGATGCTTGGGTTGAGTGTTTTGTGGAGAAAAAGACGTGAAACAATGAAGTGGAAGGTAGTTTCTTTGCAGAATAAGAAAAATGGAAGCAAATTTCATGTTGAAGACAAGGAAGCAATTATGCTCATTTCTTGACCTTGTGTCAGAAAGAAGGCTTAAATGAATGTTTCTGTACAAGGATGACAGATTGGTGAAATATGTTAAACTGACTTTAGGTGAGGGCTTTGGTGATTTAAGACACAAATATCAGACAAACATGGATGTGTATTCCTTTATAATGCCATGAGGTTTGGATTTGGAGAATTTGGTGGAAACTGTGAAGGGTGCAATGGTTGTAATTGTACCTTAGGATTACTTGGAAGAGATGAAATCACTTGAATTAGCAATTCATAGAGTTGGGTTTGATGTGCAGGAAGGCATAAAAAATACAAACCATGAAGTTTTTGAGAAAAGTATTGCCTTCGTACGGTGGTAGGAAGTGAGGTACAAAGCTCATTCCAGAGAGGAAGCTCAGCGAGGATGGGAGACATTGAAGGTTTTCGTGCAATTGATGGAGGTGGAGGTGGAGCTAAACCAAGCACGGTTGGAGGTGGGACTCATGGAATGCAGAGCTTCTCGGCTATGCAAGAGGAAGATGGTGGATCTGCAAGCCTGAATTTGGTCCCAAGAAGATGGCTTTGTTTAAAAAAATTATGCTACGAATTGTATTTTGGTTTTTTTTGGGTGGTTGTAGCCTTGTAATTGTTTAGGTTGTAACTGCCTTGATCCAGGGCAAGACTATGGGGCTCTGTTAAATACTCTGTAAATTTCGTATCTTTGAGCGGTTTTTTGAGCTCATGATGCCATTTTAAGCAGTTTGTAGGGGGATTTTTTCCTTGGGTGGTTTAGGAAAGGAATGGTTGGTTTTGAAAGTTGGATGGTTTGATGGATGAATCTATGGTTTCGTAGACTTTTGTGATGTATCTTTCTCTTTACAAGCATTAAAAAGTACTCTTATTATCGGCCAAAAAAAAAAAAGGTTCTTTAATTCATTTACCTTTTTCCCTTTTCATTTGTCTAACTGACAAGTAGCCCCTTATCCATCTTAACCACTTCCCTTTTTTATTATTTCCTCCACCTACCCTTCAATATTAGTCGGCCATATCTTTAATCCCACCTCTTAATCCTATCCCTCAATTTTTAAGATGTTCTCTATATAAGAGGCTTCATCCTCTCTCTTTTCATCAATTGAATCTTAGCGCATACTTACATTTTGCCGAATTGAATTTAGCCTACATCATCACAACGACATTCATTCTGTATTGTGCTCTTGTGCAAGCATAAAAATATGAGAGCAACATATCAAAAAAGATCAATGGAGATAGGAGAACAATGAAGATCAAGTTACCCATTTGAATGTGTGGACATATAAAAATGACCATATTCCTAAATGAATATTTTATGTTCATTTCTCTATTTAATTAAATCCAATTTAATTAAACTATCCACATTCCTCTATTTAATTAAATAAATTATTCAATTTATTTGAATTAAATTCACTATACCATTTAATGAATAAATCATTTTATTCAATTAAATCCCCCTATCTACTTTTAATTAAATTCAAATTTAATTAAATAGTTATCCTAAATTGAATAAATCTAATTTATTTAATTTCCCCAAACTTCAACCAAATTGAATGAAATTATTTAATTCAATTAAATCCTATTATCTCTCCATCCACTTGCAAAATCCCAAACCCCTTCCTAATCCCTTCTAGAATCTTCTGATCGCTTCTAATTAACCTAACCCTCCTCTAAACTTTGTCACATCCCTAAGCAAAGGGAAGTCACTTCTCAAAAACCTTAAAGTCTTTGATAACCATTAAAGGTTTTCAACCTTCAACCACTAAATCCTCAAAGTCTTTGAAAACCATTGAAGGCTTCCAACCTTCAACCACTTAATCCCCAAAGTCTCCAATAACCATTAATGGTTAATTCAAACCCTCCCACATGGTTAAAACATTTGTTTTGACTCAACCTCTACCCAACCCAAAGGTCTCATCAGGCCATTAATGCTTTGACCATGATTATTTCTTAATCATTTGCACAAAGGTTTATCCTTGGATTAACTCTTAATCCATTGGGTAATCCTAATCTAGACTTGACCCTTAGCCTTTAGATAACCATGAGGTCTTCTCGGGCCTTTAATGCCTCCAACCTCTTCTCTCAACCCAATCCTATGTTGACACTTGCCACCATTTTATTGGTGCCAATTGAGCACATGGATCCCCAACTTTCAAACATGGCCCTTGATTAAACCATTCAATCCTGACCATCCATTGCCCTGTTTGTGCTATAAATAGAGCTCTCATTCCTCCATTCTTAACAATCATCTTTCAAATTTGAAGCATTATACTTATGCTCAAATTCTTTCAAGCTTTCTCATTTCATATATGCTCCTCATTTAGCCTCTTTTAGATCAGGAATTAGACTAAATATGCATGCTAGAGTACTTTCTTTATCATTTTAGCTCAATCATAGACTAAATATAGCATGTTAGGATAGTATTCATACTAACCTTGTCATCTTATCATCTAGTGTATTGCATTTTAGAATCATACATAGCTTAATCTCCATTTCA
Source organism: Cryptomeria japonica (assembly GCF_030272615.1). Classification (NCBI taxonomy): domain Eukaryota; kingdom Viridiplantae; phylum Streptophyta; class Pinopsida; order Cupressales; family Cupressaceae; genus Cryptomeria; species Cryptomeria japonica. The sequence goes on from NC_081414.1 coordinate 27,586,020, forward strand.
TACTAAAATCTATCAAAGGCATCTCTCGTTCTCATATTTGCCATCCCTAAACCATTTTGCTCAGTGATCTGAGAGCAAAAACATTGGTTTGAGGGACATTGTGAGATAGAGAACCATGGGACCCTCCTTGGGAAGCTGAGTAACACTACGTTACTCCATAGCTTGCATCAAGAAGCCCTGTGTGTGTGTGTGGACTAGTATTAGTAATATTTTCACATATTAAGTTTTATTCGCCCACTTTTCCCGCATACATTTCTGGCGTCCACCGTGAGGCCCGTCCCTAAATAACAAATCGATTTTTTTAATTAATGACTTTTGCAGGTCCGCGGGAAACAGGAATCGGTGCGTCGGCAACATTCCATAGCGCATCTGATCAACAGCCTAGCGCATCCAGCTCACTGTTTAGCGCGTTAGCCCTATTCTTTAGCGCGTGAAGACATTATCTTAGCGCATGACTCTTTCTAACATTTTCCTGTAGGTCTCGACGCGGGCAAATCACAGAATAACGCAGACAATCACCAGAATAGCGCATAAGATCCACAGTTCAGCGCTTATAGTCTATCATGCAGCGCGTGCAATTCAAGCATTAGTGCATCAAATTCAAAATTTTCCTACAGGTCTCAGCAAACCCACAGAACAGCGCTTCGAACTTGCAGAATAGCGCATTCATTGAACAGTGTAGCGCAGAGGAAAATAGTTGTAGCACATCCTGTCTCTATTGTAGCGCGTAAAAGCCATTCTGTAGTGCATAACAGACAGAGGAAAATTTTAAAATTGTAACTGAAAAAGAAATTTTAGACTTGTGGAAGTCCACCAAATCAGCTAACAATTTTTTTGTTTGCTTGCAGGACTTTGATAATTTCTTGCAGGTGGAGCGGAGACGCTTTTCTTTTGTAAATCGATTTCTTTTGTTGACCTCAAAATCGAACATTTGCTTTGTTGACCATTTCCCTTTCATAAATTAGAAAATCATTGATTTGCCCGGATAAAATGAACATCATGTTTTGTGGAGCAACATCTCCACATAGATTTTAGCAAAATCACTGATTTGAAAGGATAAAATACAATTGATTGCTCTGTCTCGAAGTGGTAGGAATATGCTCTCCTCTTAACTGGGTGATCAAAAATCCAGCCCACTCTTACAGCTTTCATTATTTTAAGCATCCTTTAGCAGGCCTGCCTTCCCGAGGAGTTGCAATCAACTCTTAAAGCCGTTTATGGCCGGTGTGAAGGGAACAACCTAAGTGGGGAACGACTTTGATGCCAAGAATTCCAACCCACTATAATCAAATGTGGAAAGTGATGAAAGTCCTTTTCAACGGTTGCGCGCAGTGATTAGCCTTCTCCTAGTATCCTAGAGATACGTAAAGCCTTTGTTCTAAAGGTTGGGAAGCCTCCTGAGGGAGTTTATCACTGACGGCCGAACGAGAAGCCTGATTATGAACCATAGAATTAGAAGCTTTGAACCGAGTCAGTAACCAAACATTTGTAACATCATAGTGCAAGGGTGGGGAAGAATCCGCCCCCAAGATTACTCACCATATATCTCCCAAGATAACTACTCAACTGTGAAGCAATTCACTTTGAGTTAACTTCTGGCAAAAGGCAAAAAAACGAGTGCCCCCTAGGGGGTGACACGGCTGTTTGAGCTGACGGAGTATCGAGACTAGTGGGCTATGATGTTATTTATGACCCTTGAATAAAGAGTCTTTTTGAAGTGTATTACTTGTATCCAAACCTATTAAAACATTGGGGATTTGAACACATCCTCGTAGAACATACACTTTTTGTTAGATTAGGCAAAATGGTTGTACTTTTTGTGTCATGCTTACATTTATTACTTTAGAAAATCATCCATCGCACTTGAAAAATTTTCAACAAAAATCAAAAATCTCAAGAAAACACCCAAACCAAAAAATCAGGGCAGTCTAGCGCATAAGAACAACATCTTAGCGCGTGGAAGACTTTTGCCAGCGCATCCAAGCCTCAAATTAGCGCGTGGAGTTAAAACAGTAGCGTTTTTCCATTAGGCACACCAGTATACAACACAGTCTAGCGTTTCGCAGCAACCTCTTAGCACGTGACAACCAAGTATTAGCGCATAAAACAAAACAGCGTCTAAAGCCCAGTGTAGCGCGTGACTTTTTCAAAAAAAATTCAATAACCATTTTCAACAATCCTACTTTCAGCACGTGGTAGCAACAACTTAGCGCGTAGCATACATACATTAGCGCATTCACTCAAACAGTTAGCGCGTATCAAGCCCAATGTAGCGCGTAGCTTTTTCAAACAAAATCCACAACAAATTTCATTGGTCCTAACTTTAGCGCGTGGAAGAAACATCTTAGCGCTTAGAAACCATATTTTAGCGCATTTATTCCAACAGTTAGCGCATTTAAATCTCAGTCTAGCGCGTAGATTTTTCACCAGTTAAACAAAAAATTTCCAAAAACCAAACTTTAGCACGTATCTTGGGGCAGATTAGCGCGTGGGCTCATTCCTTTAGCGCATCCGGTAAATTCAGTAGCACATGTAAACTCTGTTTTAGCGCATGATCTAAGGCCGAAAAATAGAGAGTCCAAAACTGAAAATTTTTGAAAATTTCAAAAACATTTTAGAAGACTTTTTTTCATCAAAAATCATCTTTTATCAAACCAGAGTGACAAAAACAAACTATTAAAAACTTTTCTCAAGCTAAATTTGTGTTAAACAAAGTTGTTCGAATCCTAAACAAATCACACAATAGAGGATGTCTCTCCTATCATAATCCAAAAAAATTTCATCATCAGTGTCATCAAAATCCTTTACCATCTTATGGATTTCTATCTCAAAACACTTGTTTAAAATTCTCAAATCGTCAAATCCAGTTTCCAGATCGGGAAGCTTTTATCCATATCATTTGACACACTTTATCATGAAAGGGCAGCCTTCACTTTGATAAAGTAAGATTTGAAATTTCCAAAACAAGAATCAACTGAATCCAAACCAATCAAAGAAAATCATTGATCACTCTTGCATGACTAATCCCCTTATTCTGAGAAGAAAGAACCTCTATCGTAACATCACGTTAAAGAAACGACAACCTAGTTTTTCCAAATTCATCAAGAGAAATAAGTTTTTATACATCAATCGTCAACTCTTCAAATCTCATCGGGTATTCCTTCATCACGTCAAACATTATATCCAAAACAAATCTAGCGAATTTGACAAGGAACCCTTGAAGACAAGAGCATAATGTCAAAAGTTTGCTTTTAATCAAACCATAAACCACGGCGGAAAAATCAATCCAACATTCTTACCCGACGAGTGCATCACATATAACACATCTCGACCAGAACCACCAACGCCCGAACAACACATCGAGGAGGCTTTTGTCCCTTTCATCACTGAAAGTTTCTACTAAAATGCCTGTCACTCGCTCTCAATGAGACAAACAAAGCGAGACACCCGTTGAGTCCAGTATGAATTGAAGATTATCAAATCCTTTTGAAGTTCCACCCATAGAAGAACCTGAAATTACTGAAGCCCTTCTTAGAGAATGTCAAGTAAATCCCGCCTTCCAAAAACTTGTCGAAAAGCTCATGGAAAATGACAAGGAAAAATATCTGTTGATGCTCACAAGTAAGGGCGTTAAACTTCCTGAAGATTTCGACCCAAATATTTTTCAAACCGGATCTCGGCAATATGCATATCAAGAACAAAACAGAGAAGAATAAACTCGCATACCTGAACAACATAACTTTGAACAACACATTCTAGAACAACGCATACCAGAAATGCATATACCTGAACTAGAAACACCAGAGCAACATATACCATTTACCACGCCTTTTCAACTAAGAACCAATACAAGGCAAGAACTTTTTCCCCGGCAAGACAATGCACCTTTGATTGCTCTTACTCAACAAATGCAAATGTTGCAAAGGCAAATACAGGATATGCAACAGGGGACAACAGTGCAGTACTCTTTAAACAAAATCTGTCCTTATCCATTTGACAGAAGCTTGAACATGGTGCCTTTTCCTCCAAACTCGGACGTTCCCAAATTTGATAAATATGATGGGAAAAGTGATCCCCGGGATTATGTTTGAGAATTTTGCACACTGAGCCTTGAATTTGCTCATGATGACACCTATTTGATGAGATTATTCCCCAGAAGCTTGGGAGGGCAAACCATGGAATGGTTATCCAAAATTTTGCCACCTGTCAGATCATTTGATGAGTTGGTTAACAAATTCATCACCCACTATTCCTACAACGTCCAACATGCCATAACCATGCTAGATGTTTGTAACACCAAATAAAAGAACAATGAAACATTCATGGCATTCCTTCAATGCTGGAGACGCATGGTCTCTAGATATCCTCGAGATATTCCTAAAAAAGAGAAAATGGAAATCTTCATTGATAACTTGAATGGCGAAATGAGTTACAGACTAAAACTTCAATGCACACCATCTTTCGCTAAATTAATTGAAAATGGCATTCAAGTAGAGGAAGCATGTGTCAAAAAGGGAACACTTAAATTCTACAAGGAAGGAACAAACTCATCAAACTACAATAACCAAAACAACGCCAACTTTGACAAATCTCGATTTTGGACTCGAAACAAGAACGAAGGCAACAACGAATCACATGATCCCAAATCTAAACAACCAGTGCTTGCATTATCTGAAAATCCTCAGAACACGAAAAATCCTAAAAATGCTACTCCCAGTGCTAACACATATGCGCCAAACACTGATCAAGGACAATTCAACACAAACAACACCAACGATAATCAAGGTAAAAACATAAATCCAGGACCTAACAACAATCCACGCAACAACATGAACAATTTCCAAAAGCGTATCTTCACACCACTGGACAATCACTAGAATCTGCATTCAGAGAACTTTTGGCAAATAAAATTCTTTCTTTACCGCCACTCAACAATTATGAACCCCCAATCAAACCACCTTGGTGGAATGATTCACACTATTGTGATTTCCATCGCAACAAGGGTCATAGAACAAACGAATGCATGAGATTGAAACATATAATATAGGACATGATTGATTGAGGTGACTTAACGGTCGATGGTCTCAAAACAAATGGTGATCATAGAGCCTTTAAAAATCCTCTCCCAAATTACAACAAAGATGGAGCATCTACTTCAAATGATACGCGCGGAGCTCGTATTAATCACGTCTACAATAACACTATCAACCATATATCAGCTGAAGATCATCAAATCAATGTCATCACTATCCGAGATCAGCGTGATCATGAATCTGTCAATGTAACAACCCGCACTCAGAAATATGTCTTGAAGGGACATACTACACCTACAACCGCCACACCAAAAATCCAATATGACTTGGTTAGCCAACTACGCAAGACTCCAGCTCAGATATCTATCCTGGAATTATTAAAACTATCACCCAAGCACAAAGACATATTGGAGCAAGCATTATTGGAAACAAATGTACCTCAAAATCTGGATACAGACAGATTTCAAGCCATGGTCGCCCATATGACAGGACCTCATAACCTTACCTTCTCAGAGCATGACAATGCTTCCTTGATCCATCCACATAATACTCCTCTCCATATTGAAGTCATTGTTTGCAAACACCGAGTCAAAAGAGTCCTAATAGATGGAGGAGCCGGCCTTAATATATGTACTTTAAAGCTTATCCGTGCATTAGGCTTCTCAGAAGAATCTATCGATCCTTGCAAAAAGATTACCATAAAAGCATATGATGATGAGGAAAGGTCCTCTAAAGGCACAGTGATATTACCTATTCAAGTAGGCCCAGTACAAAAGGATACTATTTGTCAAGTCTTAGATATTGATCTAACCTACAATATTTTGTTAGGACGACCCTGGATACATGAAATGCAAGCAGTACCTTCTACATATCACTAGTGTGTCAAGTTTCCTTATGATGGACAAGAAATCTCCATATCTGCTGATCACAATCCATTTCAACATTGCGATACAATGGGGGCAGCCCAAGACAGTTTGGTTCCTCATAATAGAGAAAAGCAGCAATCTTCAACATCAGATCCACAAACAGCAAAATCCAACTCCTTATGGGGAGACTTCAAGTAGAAAACGCAAATCAAAGACCAAGGCATGGGAGACTACTCTTTGGAGCCTTTATGTTTGGCAAAATTGCCGACCTCACCTAGATCACATGGTTTGCCTACTACATCAACACAACTGGCTACTCAGCCCATCACTAAATTTGATGGTACCTTCATCCAATTGGGTACTCTAGCACATGAATCAGAAGACAAGGATGTTCTTAGCTGGTTATACAAAGATGAAGAAGAAAATCATAGAGCAGCTGCTCTGGACATTATTCTACCAACACACATGTATGGAAAAGGCTACTTAATCATGAAGCAAATGGGATATGGCAGTAAAGGACCTATGGACAAATGCAAAGAAGGAGTCACTGAACCTATAGATCTTCCTTCACAACCTAGCAGAAACAAAGCAGGATTGGGTTCTAAACTCACGTTCCTATTGAAGCGGCTGCCTCACCTACCTATCAAACCTCAATGGAAAGTAAAGACACCATATAAAGAAGAATCCTGGCAGGAAGCACTTTTTGAATCAACAGAAACAATCCGCAAGGCACGGGAACGTCAAGATTAGAAGTTACATCAGGAAAAGCTTCTAAGTCACAAGAAGGCCCTATCTGCAGCAGTAGCTCATATTCAAACACCAATATCTCAAGAACAAATCAGGTCATCTCCAGATACCTTTATTTCTCCCCGAGAAAGTACAGTCTATGAATAAATCCAACAAGTAAAAGACGGATCTGATACAGAATCTACAAAAACCATTAAAATGGTATCCATCATCAAAGATTTGTTTTCACCATACAACACACCTGTTTATAGCACAGATAGAATCTGGGATGATGCCTATGAGACAGATTCCAATGAATATGAATGGGGTACCTGCTCCAATGCTACTACTGATATCCTGGATGATACTGATTCTATATCCCTTTCTCAGGAAGAACATAATGCAGAGGATAGACCTCTTGAATTTGGACCGCAACATATCTATGACGCTCAGGAAAGTGAATAGAAACATTATGAACAAGTCTATGTGGAAGATGATACCATCGAGGACCTCGACGAAATCTTAAATTTCTTTAAACCCAAGACCCATCACGATGAAAACTCTATCCTAACACTTACGGTAGCCGAACTTGATCCACCCAATGATTCCTTACCACTTGTCTTTCCTGACCTCATCGACTGGGACGAACCTGAAACAAATGATATACCTATTTTCCCAGATGATGCATCTATTGTCCATTACCTATGTACCATAAATCCGGAAACAGGCTCTACCAGTGAACGAAATAATGATATCTGTCAATTAGGGAGTGCCAAGTCTCTCAGTCGCAAAAATGCACCAAATAAAGAATCTAATGCTGAAAACCAGTCAATGGCAGCTCTAGATCATAAAAAAGTAAAAATAAAGGACGCATCGGAGGGTGAAAACCTTTTTGAGGTACCTAACGATAGGAGACTTGACACTCTTCCTGAACACTTTCATGAGCGATCGCCCATATTGATTGAGCCCACTCAATTAATCAACATTGGTACTACAAAAGCAGCCAGAAATATACATCTTGCAGAATCTCTGATAGAGGAAGAAAGATCGACATTCATCATCTTCTTTAAAAAATAGCAAATCAACTTTGCTTGGTCATATGTTGATATGCCCGGAGTAGATCCACACTTAATTATGCATCATCTATCCATCTCTACAGGAGTTAAGCCAATCAAGCAAAAGCTACGACAGATAAATCCACAGGTGGCATTCATGGTCAAAACTGAACTAAAGAAATTATTAGACGTCGGATTCATCCGACCCATTGACTATGCAGAGTGGATATCCAATATCGTTCCAGTATCAAAACCGGATGGTAGTATCAGAATATGCACTAACTTCAGAGACGTTAACAAAGCTTGTCCAAAAGATGACTTTCCTCTGCCAAGTATCGACATAATTGTAGATCTCACAGCAGGCCATGTAATGCTCTCACTAATGGATGGTTTCTTAGGCTATAACCAAATCAAGATAGCTCTTGAAGATCAAGATAAAACAACATTCACCTGTCCTTGGGGGACGTACTGTTGGAATGTTATGCCTTTCGGCTTAAAGAATGCAGGGGCCACTTATCAAAGAGCAATGACCACAATATTCCATGACATGATGCACACATTTATGGAAGATTATGTGGATGACTTACTAGCTAAATCCTTCACCAGAGCAGAACATCTTGGCATCCTAACAAAGATTTTTGATCGATTGGAGAAATTCCAAGTCAGGCTTAACCTTAAGAAGTGTGTCTTCGGGGTTACATCAGACAAGTTACTAGGCTACATAGTCTCAGCTAAGGGTATTGAAGTTGATCCAACAAAGGTACAAGCCATTATGGACATGCCACCACCACAGAATATCAGTCAACTCAGATCTCTACAAGGACGACTTCAATCAATCAGGCGATTCATCGCTCAGCTAGCAGACAAAAGTCTACCATTTAACCATTTGCTCCACAAAAATGTACCATTCAAATGGGAGGCTAAGTGTGCAGAATCTTTTTATCAAATCAAACAGTACCTGATGAATCCACTAGTTCTAGTACCACCAGTCGCTGGAAAGCCACTTATTCTATATATCTCAACAACAGATATTTCACTGGGGGCATTATTGGCACAAGAAGATCAACAAGGAAAGGAACACACCATATATTACATCAGTAGAACATTGAATGGCTATGAGCTCAACTATACCTTTATTGAAAAGGCTTGCCTAACAGTGGTATTTGCATCTTAGAAGTTCCGACATTACATGCTAGCACACACCATTAAGCTAGTTGCGAAAATTGATCCTCTCAAATAGCTACTCAGCAAGGCAGCTCTTACAGGCCGATTGGCTAAATGGGTCATGATTCTCAGTGAATTCGACATCCAATACACAGAAAGATGAGCCATCAAAGGACAAGCAATTGCAGATCAGTTGGCCGACGCACCGCTACTAGGCAAACAAACCATGGAGATCGAATTTCCAGATAGGGACGTTCTTGCTCTTTCTACTAAACAATGGACCCTATACTTTGACGGATCCTACACTCAACATGGTTCAGGTGTCAACATTCTGTTCATCACTCCTGAAGGACACACTATGCCAAAATCATACAGACTTATGTTTCCATGCACAAATAATGTGGCTGAATATGAAGCACTGGTCATAGGCATCAAAATGGCCGTAGAATGGAAAATCACAGAGTTAAAAGTCTATGGAGACTCACAACTGGTCATTAATCAAATCAATAACAACTATCAGACAAAGGACGACAAGCTACTACCTTACAAACGAATGGTGGATGACTTCAAACAGTATTTTGTGCACATCACCTTCGAGCAAATACCAAGGTTGAACAACAAAGCAGCTGATGCAATGGCTACAATCGCTTCGCTACTACAAATTCCTGAGCAATAGAGTCGTTATGAGTTCCTGGTAGAGCAACTAATCTCCCCCGCCTATGACCACTCTGAATCCCATGTTATCTATGCCTTGACTGGTTCAGATTCTCCGTTATATGGACCAATATACGACTACCTCAAGCATAATATCTTACCCATTGACCAATCCCGTAACCAAAAACGTAACTTTATTCGACAAGCTGCCCGTTACATCCTTACCGCTGATACTTTATATCATCGAGGTCTCGATGGTACTCTTCTTCGTTGTCTTGATCATAATGATTCCGATTTGGCTTTACACGAGCTTCATGAAGGTATTTGTGGCACACATTCAAGTGGCACTACTCTTGCTAAAAAGCTTCTAAGGATGGGATACTACTGGCCTACAATGGAGAAAGATTCATATCACTTTGCCAAGAAATGTCCTAAATGCCAAATCCATGGTAATCTAATACATGCACCAGCACAGGAACTGCAGCCATTTACAACATCCCGACCCTTTTGCCAGTGGGGATTGGACCTAGTTGACAAAATTCATCCGTCCTCTTCAAATGGACACAAATTCATTATAACAGCAACATAATACTTTACCAAATGGATAGAAGCAGTTCCCATGACCACGGTGACCGGGAAACAAATTGCCTCTTTTATCCTCAATTATCTGATCTGCAGATATGGTATTCCAAATTCAATCATCACAGATAATGGACGGCCCTTCAAAAATCAAGATGTCCAAGAACTATGTGACAAATTCAAAATCCAACATAGGTTCTCTACACCATATTACCCACAAGGAAATGGACAAGCGGAAGCATCTAACAAGACAATATTGAAAATCCTCAAGAAAACGGTGAATGATGCAGGCAAAGATTGGCATGTACAACTCAATCCAGCACTTTGGGCATACAGGACCAGCATTCGCACACCTACAGGAGCAACACCATATTCATTGGTATATGGATCTGAGGCTATTTTACCCCTGGAAGTAGAGATCCCATCTCTCAGAGTCTCTTTGAAAGGCTTAATCCCAGATGAAGAGTATCGAGTTAATCGTCTACAAGAACTTGAGCTATTGGATGAATGACGCCAACATGCTTATACTCATCTCAAAGCATATCAACAATGCATGTGCAGGAGCTACAATCACAAGGTCATTCCCCGCAACTTCAAGGTTGGTGACCTGGTCCTTAAAAGAAAATCCAAGAAATCAGCAAGATCGAGAAAAGAAAGGGAAATTTGAACCTACCTGGTTAGGTCCCTATGTTATCATGTCCGTTTATGGATCAGGTGCTTATCAGTTAACCAATTCTGAAGGAGATGTGCTCGATGACCCAACTAACAGCATCCATCTGAAAAGGTACTATACTTAAAGTAGCCTAGTACACGGAAAAAACCAAAAACAAACAAAAAAACCCCAAAAAAGAAAACAGTAAAGTACAATAAAAACAAAGGGTGAAAACCTAGTAAACAGGCGCCCTTGTGAAAGAACGGCTCCTCTATCTATTTCCATACCATGTTGTCCATACAAACACTATCGGCCATCGCCCGACACTTAGCAAATATCCATTCAGGACATACTTAGCATAGTCAATATCCCGATTTCTCTATAAATATCCTCCTACCACTAAAACACCATGGCTTGGAATCACTGTATGTATTCGCATCAAGAGGCACACTCAGCAAGGGGCATGTAAATCGTATCAATATTGCAAACATTCAAGACATCAAGACTAAATGCAAAACTCACCAGCATGACATCCAACAAACAACTACGCTTCATTGCCAAACAAAAACTACACAAAACACAAAAAACTACTAAGGATGGATGGATGATTTTTTGAAGTACTGAATGTTGCACTATAGCATAAAATCTTAAACTAGTTTTGCATTTTGAACTTTGTGCATTATTGGATTCTCTTCCTTGTCTCACTAAATGCTTCACAGCTAGAGATCGTGGGAAACTTCCAATATTTTCTTTGTTTTCTGTCTGGGAGGCGATCACTTGTACTGTGTGAATACATGCCTCGAGACATGATACGTCCAATATCACTGAAGGCTTGATTCCACTTCACACATACAAATGATCAAATCTTGTCTGTTTACGCAATACGCACTCAGGTCGTCCTGGTTCAATTATACCTTGACGCTTGTGCTATCTTGCAAAATCAAATATCATGTAAATTTTTCTCAGGTCATTATGGTTCAATTATACCATTATGCTTGTATAAATTTTCAACATATCCTAAACAAATCAATGCTCAGTGATGATCTTTACAAAGAAAGCAAAAATATGGTTATATTGGATGGCAAATACAGAATGAGGGATGCTCCAAAAATAATTAGTTGCATATCATTCTACAAATAGTTGCACATCATTTTACAATTAGTTGCATACACATCATTCCATATCATTTAAAATCATTTACATATTACGATACATTTAGCAGCATATTAAAAACATACATCTCATTTTCAAGATACATCTTACAGCATATAAAAAGCATACATCCTGCATCATAACATTACATCATATATTTAAGCATTGCATCATCACATCAAATAAATGCATCCATATCAACACATCACATGATCAAAAATGGTGCCGTATATATATCTCAAAACTGATCAAAATGTACAAAATGTGTCCACACACTGTGTCCAGTACAACAAATAACAAACTGCTCAAAAATACAACAGAGACCCTGTCTCTCAAGTATGACTATCTCCTGACGGAGATGGTCTTGCTCCAGCTGCACCCGCCCCTAGATCTCGAGGAGGGTCCTGTCTCGCTCCAGATACACTCGCCCCTGGATCTCCCGGAGGGTCCTGTCTCACCGGCCCCGTCACACCTCGGCTCTCAGATCGTGTCCCAGCAGTTCGAGATCGACTCGATCTCGACTGTGCAAAGCTCTCCACTTGTCGATCTCTGGGTACTGCAGCCTCATAATGCCGCCTATAATACTCAACCTCCTGCACTCTCTGCGTCAGCTCTCTCAGGGTGTCTCTCATCGGACCACCCGCCGCTGCTCTCTGCACACTCGCCAAGGCCTCCTCCGCTCGTCCTCGCCGCTCTATCTCAGTATCTCTCTCAGTGGTCAACTGAGAAATCTGCCGCTGATAGGTCAAAATCTGCGTCTGCAGCTGCTGAACGGTAATCTGCAGGGTCCGGATCTGTGCATCCTCCACATGACCTGGCACTCGAACCCGCAGTGGTACCTATGCTGGAGGAACCCCTCCCACTCGCCCTGTCCTCGGTACTGGAGGTGGGAGTATATCTACCCTCCTCCTCTATGCTGGTCTAACCATCTCCTCCTCACCCCCCACTGCAGCCAGCACCTCCGTCACTCTCCCCTCTCTCCCGGCTCTGATAGCCAATCCTCCTCTCCCCCTCTCAATCCTCCCCTGCCGTACCGCTCTCTCCACACCTCTACCTCCCCGCCTCCCTCTAGCTCCTCTACCTCCTCCATCCTCTCCATTATCTCCATCATCTCCCCCGTCTCCCTCCTCCCCATCCGAGTCAAACGCTGGCCTCATCTCCTCTAGATCTAAGATCCTCTCCACTGCCCGCGCAGCAAACAGACGGGCGAACTCATCTGTCATCCCGGTGTCCTGAATCTCTGGGGCATAGTCCCAGATCTGCCCAGCTATCCCCACAAACTCCTCCATGGCCACCGCACTGTCAATAGTTGGCCCCCAATCGGCCACATCCTGCTGCCTCTGTGCATACAGGCACGCTCCCTAAGGAATCCCCTGCTGGCGTCCGAACTGTCGCAAAACTCGGGTCACCACAAACCGCTCAATAACGAACAGGGTCCTCCCAATCAAATATCGGGTCATAAAAACAAAGGGCATCTCCAGCCCATCCTCCGCCCATACCTCACAACCTATATACGGTCTCCAGGTGACCGTATCTATATCATCGAAAACCCTCCTCCAATGCTCTAGCTTGCCCAGCTTACACTGGACAATTAGACCTCTATAACCGTAGGCATATGCTGCACCTACGGGCCTGTCTCTGTCTGCCAGTGGCCTAGCTACTAGAATGTGCTCCTAGCACCATACCTGTAATAGGGTCACTCCTGCTGACAAGCTACTGTAACCGAGGTATACTACCTCGTGTAAACTCCTGTATAAGTGCGCCAGCATCGCTGACCCCATGCAAACCTCCTGCCCTGCGTCACCATCTCCTCCAAAACCAGTCCCCATCCCACCGAGAATCCCTTTGACTTGCGATCAGGACAAAGGAATCCCCCAATAAATCTTGCCAATACAGATGGCAGCGGTGCATAACCCAAATCCAAAAACTCCTGCCAGGGAATCTCGTACCCATAAACTGTGTCATCCTGGAAAATCTGGTGCAGTGCCTCTGTACCACCCTCCTCTAACTACTCATAGGGAAGTAGTGCCCCTACTACAGGAATTCGCAAAATCCGGTAGCAATCCTCTGGTGTCACTGTCATCTCTCCTGTAAGAAGTGAGGTCAATCTACATCTCTCTATGATATCCAAATCTGCCTGTGATAGTCTCGGTATCAACGTCCACGGTCTCGGGAATCTCTCCCTCAACTGAACAACCCCCAATCGCTCCTGTCAAAACAAACAAAACATATCCAATATCAGTTTCCACATCCACACAAAGATATCAAAATCAAACTTACATCAACAACATGAAACAATTTGCTCATCTACATCAAGTTCAAAAACCTATCATTTCATATCAACTTGTAACACAACTCAAGTTCTCAAAAACTATATCAAAACTTGTAAAACAACTCAAGTACCAAAATCACATAAACTTGTAAAACAACTCAAGTTTCCCACCCATATCAGCTTGTAAAACAACTCAAGTTTCCAACCCATATTGGCTTGTAACACAACTCAGGCTTTCACATACATTGAACTTGAAACTGAACACGCAACTACATCATTTTTGATCAACACAACAGATTGATATCTATACATAACTTGGAAAATTGCACATCAAAACAAGTTATACATATACTCATCTTGGATATATTCATCAAAACACGACAGACAAACAAAACAAAATTTTCAAATCAGCCAACACTGCAAAATTTTTTCTGATGCGCTAAAACAGATCTTCAATGCGCTAACACACCCCCACGCGCTAGGCTGTTTCTCCTACGCGCTAATCTACCTGTTTTATGCGCTAGACTCTGTCTATGCGCTACTCTTTTCCTTCGTTGCGCTACCTGACCCATCCTATGCGCTAGACTCTGTTCACGCGCTAATCTATCCCTCCTAAGCGCTACCCTTTTAGCCCTATGCGCTAGGTTAGTCCTACGCTCTAAACCCCCTTCCCTATGTGACCCTCTGCGGTCCTTATGCGCTAGGTCAAACCTATGCGCTACCCCATTGACGCGACGCGCTACCTCATACCTCACATGCGCTATTTTCCTTGCACGTGCTAACCTAAAAGTTTCATGCGCTAACCTACAATTTTCGGACGCAACTCCTAAATTTAAACTTGATGCGCTACTTCACACTTCGCATGCGCTACTGTGGACCTTAGACGCGCTAAAACGTAACACCTGAACTTTGAAATTCAAAAAATGACCAAAAACGACAAAACAAAAAATCAAAAAGGGGTCAAAAACGTTGACTTACTGGTGGTCCACGTGCTACAGGCCTCCAGTACCTCCGAACGCGCTCGAAACGATGTCTGTGATAGGGAATCGACATTTTCTCTCCAGAGCAAATTCTCTTTCTTCACAATCAACAAAGCACAAATAAACCTAAATCAATCCCTAAATCTCTTTTATAGGAGGAAAATGAAATTAGGGTTAGCCGTAGGGACCTGTAATATGGTCGCGGTCTCCCCTATACCAAAACAGTTGTAACTTATCGAGAGATGAATCAATCTGCACACTTTTTACTTGCACGAAATCATACACATCATATGAACTTCATCAAATTAAATCAAAAATTTTCAAAATTGATTCATCTCCCGAGGGGGCATCACACATCGAATCTGGGGCACGACTTGCAAATCAAAAGAGCGACACAAAAATTGCATTTGATCATAAAATCACAAAAACACATCATTTTCTTTGAAATAACATGTGCACACACGTCACTTCAAAGAGAGGCAAAATGTAGACATATAAAAATGACCATATTCCTAAATGAATATTTTATGTTCATTTCTCTATTTAATTAAATTCAATTTAATTAAACTATCCACATTCCTCTATTTAATTAAATAAATTATTCAATTTATTTGAATTAAATTCACTATACCATTTAATGAATAAATCATTTTATTCAATTAAATCCCCCTATCTACTTTTAATTAAATTCAAATTTAATTAAATAGTTATCCTAAATTGAATAAATCTAATTTATTTAATTTCCCCAAACTTCAACCAAATTGAATGAAATTATTTAATTCAATTAAATCCTATTATCTCTCCATCCACTTGCAAAATCCCAAACCCCTTCCTAATCCCTTCTAGAATCTTCTGATCGCTTCTAATTAACCTAACCCTCCTCTAAACTTTGTCACATCCCTAAGCAAAGGGAAGTCACTTCTCAAAAACCTTAAAGTCTTTGATAACCATTAAAGGTTTTCAACCTTCAACTACTAAATCCTCAAAGTCTTTGAAAACCATTGAAGGCTTCCAACCTTCAACCACTTAATCCCCAAAGTCTCCAATAACCATTAATGGTTAATTCAAACCCTCCCACATGGTTAAAACATTTGTTTTGACTCAACCTCTACCCAACCCAAAGGTCTCATCAAGCCATTAATGCTTTGACCATGATTATTTCTTAATCATTTGCACAAAGGTTTATCCTTGGATTAACTCTTAATCCATTGGGTAATCCTAATCTAGACTTGACCCTTAGCCTTTAGATAACCATGAGGTCTTCTCGGGCCTTTAATGCCTCCAACCTCTTCTCTCAACCCAATCCTATGTTGACACTTGCCACCATTTTATTGGTGCCAATTGAGCACATGGATCCCCAACTTTCAAACCTGGCCCTTGATTAAACCATTCAATCCTGACCATCCATTGCCCTGTTTGTGCTATAAATAGAGCTCTCATTCCTCCATTCTTAACAATCATCTTTCAAATTTGAAGCATTATACTTATGCTCAAATTCTTTCAAGCTTTCTCATTTCATATATGCTCCTCATTTAGCCTCTTTTAGATCAGGAATTAGACTAAATATGCATGCTAGAGTACTTTCTTTATCATTTTAGCTCAATCATAGACTAAATATAGCATGTTAGGATAGTATTCATACTAACCTCGTCATCTTATCATCTAGTGTATTGCATTTTAGAATCATACATAGCTTAATCTCCATTTCATACTAAAATCTATCAAAGGCATCTCTCGTTCTCATATTTGCCATCCCTAAACCATTTTGCTCAGTGATCTGAGAGCAAAAACATTGGTTTGAGGGACATTGTGAGATAGAGAACCATGGGACCCTCCTTGGGAAGCTGAGTAACACTACGTTACTCCATAGCTTGCATCAAGAAGTCTTGTGTGTGTGTGGACTAGTATTAGTAATATTTTCACATATTAAGTTTTATTCGCCCACTTTTCCCGCATACAGAATGTATGAAGGTATCATTTGATTTATTTTATGATTTTGCATGTTTAATGGTTCTTCATTGATGTGTTGTTAAATTTCATTATAGATCTAAGGATTTATGGTTGGAACTAGGGTTTGCAATATTTAGGGTTCAAATTCGATATATAAAATAACAACATAGAGACTTAAGCCAACAAGGGTTTTAGACTTTAGATAAACCGTTAAGGATATAACCATCAAATTTTTAGAAAATTAAAACAATTTAATAGGGTCAATTCAAAGCAATATCATTGTGAAGGCACAAGAGTATCAAAGACACTAACTCATTGTAGTGTCAATACCCTCCTTTCAAGGTTATTCCCTTAATAATTTTCTAAAAGATTGAAAGAGCCACACTACTCCCATCTAATTGAAGTTATCAAAAGTCATCTTGCTCACCCAAACAAGAGAGGACACAACAAATGAATGCATCTAAATCATGCAAATTAACTACTTTCAAAGAGAGTTGAACCAAATAGACTAACTAGAGTTCAAGCTCACTTAGAAACAAATTGAAAAATTAAGAGGGACTAGAAAACTACTAAAAATCTTAAATCAAAAGAGGTCCCCATTTTTCTTGTGCAACTATGAGGTGTGTGTGCACGATACCTTAAGATCGATCCCACATCTAAAAATTTGACCCTTGAAATTCTAAAATTTAAATTCAAAATTGGTCAACTCGTACCCACTTCACTAGCCATTATGAATTGGATAAATAAACATTTATGTGATTTATTTTCATTTCTTCACATTAAAAGGCATTTAATTGCATTAATTCATCAGCCAAAAGCATTAACAATTACCATTTCCATTAATGTACAAAAACATGCTAGAATCACTTAGATGGGTACTCTAAAAGGAATTAGAATTTGCATAGTCATTCTAGAACACTTCATGCCTAAAGATCACTATCTTTAATCATTTTTTTGACCATAAAAGTTGGTCCTAATAATGGAGTTAGTCTAGGAGATCATGACCCTTGCAATTTGGTAATCTCTCCTAGGTGTTATAAACACCATTAGTCTAAGACATTCAACAACACATAAAGAATCAAGGAATCAAGAAATAAGGGGCACATAAATAGCAAGATCAAATCCACATGTGTGGTAATGATCCAAACTCGTAAATTTGACTAGGAAATGATGAAAGTTTAGCACAAAAATTTAAATAGAGAACACATCCAATATACCTATTTTTCTATACCAAACAACCAAAATTTACATCACATCTAATTTATTCTATTAAATTGATTACAAAACTAAGCATATTTCTCCTTCACATTTACTTTTCATTACTTACATTTCATTATAAATTATCTACACCACAGTTACTTTTTCATTACTTACATTTCATTATAAATTATCTACACCACAGTTACTGTTCATTAATCTAATTTAATTAATCAATTACATCAAAAAATAAAGAAGAAAACTTTATTCTTCTTTGCCATAAGATAAAAACAATACTCCCTTGAAAATACCACTCCCATCCATTGTCTTTCCATAAAGAGAAAAAAAGAAAACTTCTTCAATACATCTGATATCTTTTTTAATTAGATTCGCATAGATGTTTTAACGGATTGTATGTTTTTTCTTCAGTTTCTATTTCCACAAGATTTTAACCATATACTAAACATTATCGATGAAAAGCCCATGCTCTTGTATGGTTCTCTTGGAGATTTGTTTAGTACAAACGTAAAAAATTAAAAAATCATTTTGACACCCCATCCCCCATGTTTGTCTTATTGCCCACACTAATTACAACTGTGGACGTGGAAATCAAAGACATTTCGCTTTCGACGAAACAATACCAACTTCGACCAAGTTGCTATTATCGACATTTTTGTCACAAGCTCTTGACTGGTAGCAATCATGGCCGCACCATTTCCTCCGAGATATCGTCGATCACATCTACTTGTACTTCGAAACTGCCATCAACGTTGTTAGTAAGAGCAGGTCCTGTACATTTAATGCCCAACAACAAACAGTGCGTGTTGGAGGAAAGAGGCTCGAATTCATGCAAGGCTTGCAAAAGAGTGAGTCGAAAATGGGGAGATTGCAGGCGTTGCTGGAGATGGATGAGAATGTTATGGCAAAAACAGAACACCATCATCATCCAATTCCTCCTGCTTCTGCTTCTTCTTTTCCCGATAATAAGCCAGAGCCGCGTTGGAACGGACAGGGCCTGGAGTTCCAAGATTTGTCATACACTGTTACCAAGAAAATCAAGAAGGACGGCACAAATATTTCCAGGGAAGTCGACCTGCTGCATGAGATTACCGGCCAGGCTCTGCGAGGACAGGTCTCGGCCGTCATGGGTCCCAGTGGAGCCGGTAAATCTACCTTTCTTGACGCTCTTGCCGGTCGAATCGCCTCTGGCAGCCTCCGAGGATCGGTCAGCGTCGATGGCAGACCGGTAAGCGCCATGACCTTTTATGGTTGATTATCTTATAATTATTGAGTGTGATTCGAAATGTGCAATGAAAAATATATATATGTGATTTAATCTAAAAATTTGTTCAATAACATGTGTCTTAAGTTTAAAGTTTGCTTCAAAAGTCACAGATTTGGGAGTGTTTCATGTACTTTTTGAATTTGGTTGAGATTTGTGTTCCCTTGCATTTTGATTGAAGTTAGGTTTGATCATAGAGGTTTATAGTTTTTTTCTTTTCTTTAAATTCGAAAATAATGGTCGGGGTGTCCAATCAAAGGCTATTTATCCAATGTGGAAAGAAGTTATTAGAGAATTGACAAAGCAGATCACATATTTTGTATGACTTCAAATTTTTTTAGATGATTATGTTATTGTTGTGTAGATCTTTTGAGAATTAACCTCGTAGAGCTGGTAGTTGAGTTGAGCTTAAAACCCACATCTCTAGGTTTTATAATTTCTCCCCAAAAAAATTAACAGGATTGTTTTTAAAAGTAGTGTTACTATTGAAATAATTTCATCAAAATCATTACTGTAATTTTTTTATTTTCTTTTTTTTATAAGTCATAGCCAAAGCGGTATTTTTTAACTTTTCCCTAGAGCTAAGAACTAGTCAAGTAGACTTAAACCCAAGACTTCCCATGTAGGAGGCTCGCAGCTAACCATTGTGTTGTGGAGTCATCTCCCAATAATTTTTCATTTTTATAATAATATGATTATGTAATTTTATCAAAAATCATTCTTCTATAATAAATTTTGATTTATTTTAGGGTCATCGTTTGGTTAAATATCTTATATATATGTTAATTAAGGCATATACTTAAAAATATTCTAATTATGTAAGACAAAAAAGATTAATTAATATTATAATGTTGTGATCTTGTAGATATTATGACAAACAAAACAAGAGAAACGTTGACTTTTTAATAAAGAATACAATTATGAGAAGAAAAAAGAAAATAATATGTTACAAGTAACCAAGCTAATATTATGGAGATCTTTCATGGACATTACTAATCTCTCTTTGTTGATCTTTCTATAAATGACCCGTGTGTTCCTAACTTGAAAGACATTATGCAAAACTATATTTCTAAAAAATGATCATGACTATAACCAATTCATTAACAAGCTTTTAACTATTAAGAAAATTTTCAAAGTTCCTTCTAACATGACTGGTGATCTACCCATGAATTTCTATAAAGCTTTTTGATCTTAATATTAGAAAGAAATTCCATTTATTTTACATAAAAGGACTTAAATTAACATTTTTAGTCTTATTATTAATCAAAGTCTCAATCATCACATTCCTAGAAAAAAATGATCTATCATGTTGCTAAATTATACATCATTTAGATGCAATAATGTTATAGTTAATTTACAATTATAGGCAATATTGTGATTAATATTGACTTGAAACTAGCATATAGTTCAATCGAGATAACTCTTATCATGATATATGTGTGTTTTTTGTGCAGGTGAGTACAAGCTACATGAAAATGATATCGGCATACGTAATGCAGGACGACCAACTTTTTCCTATGCTCACCGTCTACGAAACATTCCTGTTTGCCGCCGAGATTCGTCTCCCTCCTTCTGTGAGCTCTGCTGAGAAACGAGAGAGAGTTGAAGAGCTGGTTGATGAACTTGGTTTGAAGGTCTGGATAATTGACTCATATCATTGTTATTATATATACTGGTCTACTATATTGGATAGACATTAATTTTATGACAATTTGATAGAGTTTTATGTTATTTTTAGATTAATGTGTAAGTGTTTTATCAATATTTCAGATTACATTTTATGATTTATTATCAAAATAAAAGAAAGTTTCTTTCATGTTGATGATTAACCATAATATGTGATTTAAAATATTGATCAATCTAATCCAAAAACATTGTAGAAATCTTATATCATTAATTGTTCGACAGAGTGCAATGCACACGTACATCGGAGACGAAGGCAGGCGCGGAGTGTCCGGGGGAGAAAGGAGGAGAGTGTCGATAGGGGTGGACATAATTCACAAGCCCTCTTTGTTATTCCTCGACGAGCCCACCTCTGGACTCGACTCTACCAGCGCCTTCAGCGTCGTCGAAAAAGTGAAGGACATTGCAAAGAAGGGCAGCATTGTCATCATGACAATCCACCAGCCTTCCTTTAGGATTCAAATGCTTCTCGACCGCCTCATCATTCTTTCAAGGTATTACCAAAAAAACATAAGGAATGCTTCTAGTTCTATCTAGTTAAAATAGAGCAGATCTAGTTTTGAATGATCAAGAATTAATTATTGATCGTGAAAGTGAAAATTTGACATCATTAACAATTACTAATTGTTTCCGAATATGATACAGGGGACATCTGTTGTACATGGGCGGTCCGAATAACGTTCAGGAGTACCTGTCAGGATTTGGAAGGGAGGTACCTGAGGGGGAGAATACCATAGAATACATGTTGGACGTCATAAAAGAGTACGAGGGATCGACTGTGGGATTGGATCCACTTCTTGCCTACCAAAGAGATGGAACCAAACCTAGCGAAGCTGCCAAGACACCACAACCGAGAACACCAGCCCGCAGAAGCACAAGGGCATCGCATGCAAAGAATACCATGCAAGGAGGGTTGAAGACAACGCAGCCAAAAGTTCCAGAGCAAGGAGGGCCCAAGATAACCCAACAAAAAGTGCCAGAGCGAGGAGGGGCCAAGACATCCCAACCAAAAGTACCACCAAAACTCATCATCCCAGACGATTCAGAAGAAGATTCAGACCACTCTCTAGAACGCAAATCATACCTGCACAGTGGTAGGCCACCTCGCTTGGCCTCGGACTTCTACAAGGGCTTCTCGAATGCGGTATGGCGCACGCCTGGGCATGCACCCAACTGGTCGACACCAGGTAGGACACCCGGTAGGACACCGGGCGTAACTCCAAGGCGAACACCACGCACAACCTCGAAGCGATCTACAACCACTCCAGGGCGATCGACCACAACCCCAAGGCGATCTGCAACCCCGGGGCGGTCCGCAATGTGGTCCGCCACCTCATGGCGGACACCCACCCAGACTCCTAACCAAACCCCGTTCTCGAGCTACATGCTCAAGACCCCTCAAGAGTCACCCATCTCAAAACAACACCCAACTGCAGTACCGGTCTTCTCCGTACAAAAGCAACCTCAGGATGAGTTCATAAGCATGAGCGACCTAGGCGAAGATGATGATGATTATTATGATGATGGTGATGACTATTATGACGATGATGATGGCCTCGACCACGGCTCCAAGTTCGCCAACCCGTGGGTCCGGGAAGTAGCCGTGCTGTCATGGCGCAACCTCCTGAACGTGATTCGAACCCCGGAACTCTTCCTCTCTAGAGAGATAGTCTTGACCGTCATGGCCCTAGTCCTCGCCACTCTCTTCCAAAACCTCAACCCTGAAAAATTCAACCCTGAAAACCTCAACCAAAAAAATGGCATAAAGAACGTGAACCACATTCTCTCCTTCTATATATTCGCAGTCTGCCTGCTTTTCTTCTCATCCAACGATGCAGTCCCTACCTTCATACAAGAGCGCTTTATATTCATCAGGGAAACCTCTCACAACGCATACAGAGCCTCCTCCTACGTCATATCCTCCTTTCTTGTATACCTGCCTTTCTTCGCAGTCCAGGCTGTTACATTTGCGGCGCTTACATATAAGGTCTGGTTGAATCTACAAGGAAACTTTTTCTACTACTGGATGACTCTCTTTGTTTCACTTGTCTCCACCAACGCCTATGTCATGCTGGTTAGCGCCACGGTTCCAAGCTATATCACAGGATATGCGGTTGTTATTGCAACGACCGCCATTTTCTTTCTGAACTGTGGTTTCTTCCTCAAGAAATCGGCTATCCCAGGATACTGGATATGGATACACTACATCTCCGCCATAAAGTACCCATTTGAGGCTCTACTGCTGAACCAGTTTAATGGAGACAAGTGCTACAACTATGGCCCACCCGTTCCTCAGCCGGGACCTCTTGGCCAGATTAAACATAAGATCCCGCTTCCACAGAACATGACTGATAAAACATGTGGGTTGTTCGGTGACGATGTGCTTTACACCATGGACATTGGTCAGAAGAATTTTTGGATCGACATTCTCATTCTTTTTGCCTGGGGTGTTCTCTACCGCTTTATGTTCTATCTAGTGCTCCGTTTCTGGAGCAGGAACGAGAGAAAATAGGTGCTCTATGCTTTGCCTGTGCCTGCTAATGCCTGCTCGTTTAAACTTGAGGATCACATTCTAGCCGTTGGTGTTGCATTCCAATGGGGGATCATCCTAATTTGGTTCAGTTCTTGTTTTGAATTTATGTGTTTATGAAACAAGTGTTTTTTTGAATTTCTATTTAATTGATGTTTAAGATATTTTATCAATGAGGAGGTATTTATGCAAGGGAGAAAAGTGCATCTTTTGCTTCTTATTTTTTCAATCATTCTGGATTCATTTCAATCCATTGTCTTCAATAAATAGTCCAGTGTATTTTTATGTAAGAATTGGTATGGATATCTTCGAGTCTTTGTTTTTTTAGTGGTTTGGATCTGTTTCTGAGATCTATTATTTTTTTTTATCATAGTACAAAATGATTGGTACAACATTTAACTTAGCTCAAAATTGTAAGTGGAGGATTGATTCTTAATTTATTAAAACACATTTTAATCACGGACTCAAGTTGACTTGCCTTCTACTAGTTGTTTTCTATTGACTCAAGCTAATATGGTTTCTATGTGGTTGAGTGTATAAACATGTAAATTAGCTAATAATATTAAAGTGTATCTAAACATGCAAATTATGTATTTACACATGTTGTTATTCATCATTTTAGACCCATTTTGATAATATAGTAGTCTACTATTTAATGGTGTACTTGTATGTAAGAATTAGTATGGATAACTTATATGACTTTGAGTCTTTGTTTTATAGTGGTTTGGACTCAACCCTCAAATCTATTATTTTTCAATCTCAGTACAAAACTAAAGGTATAATATTAAACCTGGTCCAAAATTGCAAGTGGAGGATTGACTTGTAATTTACTAAATTAAATTTTAGTCATGGACTCAAGTTGATTGCCTCCAATTAGTTGTTTCCTATTGACTCACACTAATATGATTCCTATGTGGTTGAGTGTGTAAACATGTGAATTGGCTAATAAAATTGAAGAGTATTGCACACGCAAATGAATTCCAAAGCAAGAATTTCATATCCACATTTGAACGCACAAAATGCTTTGAGTATAAACTATTATATTAAATAATAGTGATAAGTTATATATGGTGACAAATATGCAACAAGCATGTTAGTTAGTTCTTCTCTTTGTATACTTTGCATGTTGTTGGTGTTTACATAAAACTAGGCCTTCCCAATATGTTGATAAGTGTTGTGATTGTATGGCGTGCTCAATTGTAAGGATAGGATGATGATAATTGTTGAACTTATATGATGATAGTTATTTGGCATGAACATATGGTATGGACATTGAGTCATTGACCATGTTTCAAATGTGTATGTTAGTATTTCATATGGATTTTAATGCTCCACATGATGTGCTTGTGTGGTTCACAAAATGTCAACATGTGCATCCATGTGCACAACTATAATATGCAAGTGAGCAATACTATGTACATTTTTTGTATTTTTTTCAATCCTTTCAAATTCATTTTGATTCATTGGCTTTAATATAGTAGTCTACTGTTAAATGTAATTTTATGTAAGAGCTGATATGGATATCTTACATGACTTTGAGTTCTTATTTTCTAATGGTTTGGATCTGACTCACAAATCTATCATTCTCAATCTGGAATGTACAAAACTATAGGTACAATATTGAACGTGGTCTAAAATTGCAAGTCAAAGATTGACCCCTAATTTACTAAATCAAATTTTAATCATGGGCTCAAGTTGTTTCCTATTGACTCAAGCTAATATAATTCAGGTAGTTGGCTGAGTGTGTAGACATGCAAATTAGCTAATAATATTGAAGTGTATAGAACATGTAAATGATGTATTTACTGTTAGGATAACCGGTGAACAACTGAGAGTGGGGGGGGGGGGGGGGTGAACTAGTTGTTAACAGATTATATCAATTAATCCACTTAATAACCTTTAATCAAATTAAGTATTGGTAAAGCAGAAATAGATGTTGGTAGGAACAGGTACCGGTAAACAATACAACTTAACAATTAAACAAATAATCAATGCAATGCAACCATACCACATAACACCATGATTTGTACGTAGAAAACTCGGAAAGGGAAAAACCATGGTGGGAAGCCTACCCACAGTCAGATGATACTTCTGTAGAAAGTATGTGATACAATGAGGGGCCTGCACATACAGGAAGGCACACTGCCTAGAGCGCACTGCTCATTACAAAAGAGTCTCATTGACTACAGAGAGGTTATAACCACCTCAAGGTAAATGGACAACAATCCAGAGTAATGAACTGCCAGAGATAACATCTACCATGCCTGATTACAGTCCCGATTAAGCTCAATACCGGAGGCCTTTAACCTCTTCCTTAATCCCAATTCGATCACCTATGATCGATCAAGTCTCCTTCACATATGATATTGCATTTCAAGACCACGACATTTATTCCCCATTCCCTTGATCTAAAATGAGATCTTACATCATTTTATACTACCCCTAAGGCCTAAACCAATTAGGTCGGCCACCTAAAAGATATTACAATAAGATCATTACATAAATCCATATTACAATGATATGCCATGTCGTCTTAAGACCAAAAAAATAATAACCAATCCATAGAAGATCCCGAAACATCCTAGTAACATGTAGAGTACACGTTAACATAATACCGGTCCATAACCTAGATAGGTACCAGACCTATTTTGGGTCCACCATGCCAAAGCAATGTCTTCAAGCAGTTGAAGCATGATCAAAGAACATCTTCAACATCCTAAAATCCGCACCAACACCACTTATGCATCCTGTCAAGATTCCTTAGTGAAAGCTCTGCCGGTTAAACCTTAAACCAATGCCGGTAAGGGTTTACAAGAGTGTATGATAGCATCCGATTACCAAGTCAATGCCAATTGACCAAAACATGCTCCAAGAACATGTAACACATAAAATCAAACATACTCCATTGATCCAAACATGCCAAAAGTGTCCAACAGATAGTCTCTTCTGTCGGTAACACTAGATCTTCTACCGGTAACCAAAACCTGTCTGTTGGTAATCAAAACCCGTCTGTTGGTAACCAACCATAATAGCTAGTATTGACATCTATCGTACATGTGAAGTGTGATACTTGCAACTTCAACACAAAACACTCAATAAATCATTACAAGCATGGTTAGCAAATAATAAGCGAACAAATATGAACCATGACAAAGCGACCTATTGCCTCCTAAGAGATGCGAGTATGGATTTGCTCTCAGATCTGGATAAGCAATCCCAGTGACTTGACTACATTTAGATGGATGATTTGAAATGATAATGATATGAAAAGATGAGATTGATTATGCTAGATTGATCCAAGAGACTAGTTAAGCTAATGATATGCATGATTAAGCTATGATGATGATGCAATTAAGCTAGAAAAGAGATTGATTAAGCTACATGATTCAACAATTATGCTAGAAAATGATCAAATTAAACTAAATCTAAGATGCAATTGCTTTAAACAACAATTCTCAAATGATATGCCTATAGTAACAATGCATAAGATGAAAATGAGATGGGATAAATTAAAAACCGGTTGTTTTGGTTTCACATTGTTGTTATCCACTATTCCATCGTTGATGACATTACGATTTCTATTCCAAAACTTTGGCTTATCATTGTGGTTGATATTAGTGTTGTTAGGAGGATGAACTTTGTCTTTGTATATTTTCAATTCACCTTTCTTTATCATGGCTTCCTCCATTCTGATTTCATTATCAATCATTTTTCTGAAACTTTGATTTACTTGCATTTTTAGATGATAAATCATTTGATCATTTAGGTTGTCGATGAATATGTCCATTTTTCATACTCTGGCACTGTACGAGGATATCATGAAGCTAACCGTCTCCATCATTGTAAAAAAGTCATGAAAGGTTCTCCAGTCTTTTGTTTGGCATTACATAGGTCTAGCATTGTTACTTCATGTTGTATGTTGTAAGAGTATTGTGAAACAAACTTATCCACCAATTTTGAGAATGATCTAATTCCAGGTGGAAGTTTGGAGAACCATTCCATAGCTAGTCTAGTCAATCTTTTTAGAAATAATCTCATCAAGTAGGTATCCTCATGTGTGAACACCATACTCATTGTGCAAAATTCTCGTATATGATCTTGAGGGTCAATGCTTCCATCATATTTTTCGTATCTAGGAGTTTCAAAACCTATAGGAAATGGTATCATGTTTAGATTTCTGTCGAATGGACAAGGACAGATTTCTTGAAGTGAGTATCTTCTAACATTTCCTCTCTGCATATCTTGAATTTGTGTTTGCAGTGTTTGTATTTGTTGCATGAGAGTTGTGATAGGATTATCAACATGATTTGTTCTTGCATAACCCTGATTTTGCATTCTAGGAGGATCTGGATCTCTTCTTGTATCATCTCTACCCCTTCTTGTATCTTCATTGGATTGAATGTTGTTCAAAATTTCTACTTCATCTCTTTTGGGCATGTAAGTTTCCTTGTTAGTTCTGGTGTTACTAGGAATTGACGTGTCATTCATTTTGGGACCAAAAATATCCTCATATTGTTCATTATTAGGGGGAGGGTCACTTTTCTTTTATGTCAATTTGTTCACATCAAAATCTTGGGGGAGTGTAGCACCAATTCTTGCTAACATCAGGAAGTATTTTTCTTTGTCTCCCTCCAATATTTTCTCCATAAATTTATCGAATTGGGGATCTTTTTTGATGTCTTTGACATGTTGTTCTATTATTTCTACTTCAACTTGTATTTCGTCTTCATGTTCCATGGTTCTATGTTCTTCAGTTATTTCTAATGTTTCGATTTCTGTCTCTTCGATCTTTCGTCTCTGAGCTCTGGTTAAAACAGGCATACATGTGTGTTAGATATTATGCTAGGATTCAATTGTCTAGAAGTTGTTTTGATAAGTGATCAACTTGTCAATGTAAATGTGATAGAGCGGTATGACACGAAAAGATGGTTCAAGTATTTAAAAGTTTGCAAGTTTTTCAATCTTCGGTTTTGGAGTACAATGATGATGATTTGATAAAAACCAAGTCCAATAGGAATGATATATCCTACGATGTGGGACAATATTATCCTGACCAAACGTTGTAGTTTCATGATAAAGGATGATAGATCCCGATGAGAAACTATGTTTTGGGTGATCAGTTTATCAAAGAGGGTGATGATGCACTTTGAGATGTTTAGATCTTGAACTTGTTGAGGATGAGTACTTGAAAATCTTGAGGTGTTTAGCTTTAGAATCCAATTTTGACAAATGATAACTTGACCAAGAGAACAAAGAAGACAATCTAAGCACAAAATGATAGATAACAGGTGTTTATGATCACTGTAAATTGACCGAGCAAATAGGATAGACCCAAAAAAGATGCGCAAGAAGACAACTCTGGACCAATAGAGACAAAAATTCATATGACAGTTTAAGCAGCTTTAGACGACAATACATACATGCCCATACGACAAATCAGGAATTTCATATGACAATGCAGAAGTTCGTACGACAATTCCCACTAAGCAAAATGATAAACTAGAGACCTCGTACGAAAAAACTTTCTAAACCATACGACAAACAAGAAGGCTCGTATGATAAAACACAAGCTCATATGACTCAAGACAGAACAAAGGTAAAAAATGTTGTTTGGATAGATTTTTGATCATTGAAGTTTGATGTTTTGCTTATGTTTTCCAGTTTTAAATGTCTGATTTTCTGTTTTAGGTATGAAGACACAACAAACACGCGATATGATAAGTGACCTCAAGAACATTACTACCTAAGGAAGTTGGCTGAGAGAGAAAACCTTTGCTTGTAAACTTAGGTACACACCCAATAGCTAATCAAAATACGACCGTTGAGTCTCACGCAATGGATTCTCAACACCGTATTATCCGACTCCAAATGCTAATGGGGGCATGATATGGCAAGTGTCTTGGGAGAGTTACTATCTCTCTTGCACAAAGATTATCACCCTTTCAGAGGTGAATTGGGTAGCTTCTAATTTAACCAGAACTAGTAAGGGATCTGTTCGACGTGTCGGGGTATAAACTCAATTAAGAGGTCTCCCAGCCTTGAAAACCAAGGTTTGATATACTCGAAGGTACAAAGGAGAGCTATTCCCGAGCACTGTCGTTGACTTGATTTTCATCAAATCACATTTATTTTATAGTGGGTTGGAGTACTTGGCGCTAGCCGTTCCCACTTGGGTCATTCCCCTCTCACCGGCCTTAATGGTTAAGAGTTATTAGCTCCTTGGGAGTGTAGGCCCGCTAAAGATATACACTAATGAAAGAAAAGGATGAGTCTAGCTTTTTGATCACCTAAGAAAGGTGAGAGCATACTCGCCTATCATCAAAACACATAATACATGATTGTTCATTTCCATTAGCAAAATCAAGTGTGCCTAGAAAACTTAAAGAAATAAAGTTTGGTTGAGTCCTCCTAGGCAACCTGCAAAATAGATGCATTAGTAGTCATGATGCTTGGATGAAATGAAGCTTTGACAAGCGTAATCTTCGACAATCATCCTGCAAAAACTAGTTAGGTTGCCGAAAAACTCACAAATAGACTAGGGTTAGCATTAGTAATAATCAAATTGAAGCATGAAAACCCTAAAATGCAAACTGCTTTGAAAACACAGAAGCATAATTTCGTATGATACTATTTACCTGACCGTACGAGTGTCTTTTCGTGACCGAACAAGGGAAAAATGGAGCTCATACGATAATTCAGAATCCTTAAAAGCTCATACGAGTCAGAACAAATTCTCATCTGAGTGCACAAAGGAGCTCGTACAAGGCTGAAAAGGGACTCGTATGAGATTCTGATTCTGACCTGGCTAGAAATGAAGATTTGATGATGCTTGAGAGACCAAAAATGAGATTTTTGGCCCCATGGTGGGCGCCAAAGTGTCGTGCCTGTGATGTGCGATACCTGCAGCTGCAACACAAAATAATCAATAGATCATTACAAGCATGGTTAGCAAATAATAAGCAAACAAAGATGAACCATGACAAAGCGACCTATCGCCTCCTAAGAGATGCGAGTATGGATTTGCTCTCAGATCTGGATAAGCAATCCCAGTGACTTGACTACACCTAGATGGAGGATTTGAAATGATAATGATATGCAAAGATGAGATTGATTATGCTAGATTGATCCAAGAGACTAATTAAGCTAATGATATGCATGATTAAGCTATGATGATGATGCAATTAAGCTAGAAAAGAGATTGATTAAGCTACATGATTCAACAATTATGCTAGAAAATGATCAAATTAAACTAAATCTAAGATGCAATTGCTTAAAACAATAATGCTCAAATGATACACCTATAGTAACAATGTATAAGATGAAATGAGATGGGATTCTTGTTGCTCCAAAATGAGGGATATTTATAGGATTTCCAAGGCCAGGGGTGAGGTGGCAGGAATCAATGGTCAAGATTGAGTCTAAAGATATCAAGGGTGAAATTGGAGGAGGTTGGAGAAGAGGTTGGAGGAAGAGACACTTGTCATCTCTATGGTGACAAGTGTCAAGGAGCTTTGCTCATAAGAGGGCAAGTGTCCAAGAGAGGAGACATGTGGCCAAAGTGCCATGTGTCTCAAGAAGAAAATATCCACACCATAGGAGGTTAGGATAAGGAGGTTAGAATGTGCAAGATAGGATAGGGTTAGGAAAACCCAAGGTTAGGTGGAATGGTTGAGGTTAGTGGGATGGTTAGGTTAGGTGGTTAGAAGTTAGGAGGCATGTGGGTAATTTGAATTTAAAAATTCAAATAATAGGAAAAGACTAATTAATTCTCAACAACTCATAAATTGATTTGTTTTAATTAATTAGAGGATTAGAAGAATTGATTGAAATGGGGTGGAAGATTAATTAATTTGAATTAATTAATCAAAGGGAACTATGGAAGTGAACCTATTAAATAAATCCTTAGATTTATTAATAAGTAGATGGGTAAGTGCAAGGTAATGGGTCACAAATTGGCGGAATTCCATGTGTTGGAAACTACGCTCTTAGAAATGGGGGCTCATTTTTGCTTCGGGCCCCCGAGGCAAAAAGAAACGGGGGCTCGAGACAAAACTAAACGGGCCCCTGTTTTGTTCTCAAACGGGGGCCCTCTTGAAAACGAAACGGGGTCTCATTTTTAAAAACGGGTTTTAAATCCAATTTTACCCTTTTTTTTTTGGCGCATTTTGTCATTTTGGACAATAATGGTAATTTTAGGAATGGGCCCCTGTTTCGTTAACGGGGGCCCGTTCTGTGGAAGTTAATTCCAAAACCCACCACTTACCTCGGGATTAGGTCTAGGATAGGCCTGGGATGGCCACATCTGAGACATGGACATGCAAATTCAAATCTCCATGAATGAAAGCACAAATATGAACTTTTGAAATAGTTTACATGCCTCTAATTAGAGAATTTTTATACGAAATTAAAACTCATTTCAGATTATACTGTCTAGATTTTAAATATGTAAATGTTTTTAAAAATTAATTATTTTAACTATTTTTTATTTAATCTATACTAAATCGGGTCCATAAGCTTAAAATATTAACTAATTTTGTTAATTTAATAAATTTTGAAAAAGAAAGTAAGTAAAAAGCATGAGCATGGAGCGGAGGAGGAGGAGACTAGGGCTTCGACCGAGGGAGTTTCAGGGTTTTCGACCACAGGAAGATGGCTTTCAGGACCAAAGATTTGCAGATCAGGGAACACGATAGAACTTTACACAATCACGACCTGGAAAAAGACCTTGGCAAAAGCCGAGCAAGGCTTGGGAGGATCATGATAGGTTTTTTCATTCCCATAAGCAATGGGGGGAGGCAGTGTCAGCGCGAGACTCAAAATATTTGAGAAGAGAGAATCTCAGAGCCCAAGGGCATCACAATAAGGAGTATGGACCGAAAACAATATGGAAGCATTGCCAAGAGAAAGAATGGCGACTGAGAAGAAATGCTCAGAAGCCGAGGAAGTCCTCAGAACGAAAAGAGGGTATGAGAACGGAGAAAGTGTCTTTGATGATAGATAACAAAACCTGGAATGACTTTGTGACCTTTTTCCGGGAGAGGGGATTATTTGTAAAATGTTTTGGGGATTGGCCTTCGATGGGAAAGATGAAAGGTTGGTGCACTGAAAATTGGAAATGCAAAATTGAACTCAAAACCCTTCCAAATGGGCTTTTCTTGGTAATCACAGAAGATAGTAAGGATAAGCAAGGAATTTTAAATAATGGACCCTTTTTCATGGGAGGAAGGGGTTTGTATGTTAGGGATTGGGAGCCTAACTTCAACCCAATTTTGGCTCCAATTGAAGAGGTACCTATTTGGCTCAGATTATATAACCTACCCAAAGAATACTGGAATGAAGAGTTATTCCAAACTTTAGGTACCAAACTGGGTTTCTACATCAAAGCGGATGAGGCTATTGAGTCCAAAGACTTTAGCATGTATGCATGAATATGTATTGGATGGAAACCCCAGTACCCACTTACAGAACAAGTGGAGATCATAATAAATGCAGGACAATGGATCCAAAAAATTGAGGTGGAAGAATCTAATGAAATTTGCAAGCATTGTAAAAAAGAAGGACATTTGGAGGAAACTTGCTTAATAGGCCCTAAAGGGAAAACTGTGGAGACAACAATAGAAGATGAGGTGACCTACTATGCGAACAAGGATAGTACAAGAAAGGAGACGAGGTCCAACAAGGATATGATCTAAGCTATGCAAAACCCTTTTATGCAAGGGGAGGTCTTGACAGCTCTCAATAATACCACCCAGGAGGTGGAAGAGACTATAACAAAAGTTGCTCTTATCAACAAACATAGGGAGGCCGCAGGTTGGGTAGAAGATGCCATTGCAAGAGTCGAGAAAGCAGTTGATATTCTATATGAGGTTAACACTGGGCCTCTCCTCTTGCGGAAATAGGAGTCAGTTTGGAGACTCTACAACACTCGGAGAAGGATAATGACTCGAGGTCTGATAAGGAGGAAACCAAAGACAATAGAGACTCTGATGGAGTCGATGAGGAAGATGAATGGGGATGGATGGATGAGGAAGACATTATGGAAACCAGAACAATAGAGCAAACGAAGCCTGTATGTACCAAGGTACGGATAGGGGAAAAGAGATCGAGAGGCAGAAAGTCAAATTAGTTCAAGATTGCAATGGCTGGTAGTGCCAAAGGCCAAAGTAAATTGACAGTAGGGAAGGGCGTCACCCTTCCTGAAGGACAATGAAAATCATAACCTAGAATGTCAGGGGTTGTAATGCCCCTGACAAACGTCGATTGATCAAACGAGGGTTGGATCAATTAAGGCCAGATGTAGTTTTCTTACAAGAGACAAAGATGAACAAAGTGGAAGCGAAGACACTCATGGGATCATGGAAGTAGTGGACGGGGGTCTTTGTAAATTCAGAGGGAGCTTCGGGAGGACTGGGTATCCTTTGGAATGCAAATAATCACAAGGTGAAGGAATTTTCTGCCTCCAATATGTGGCAGGTATGTAAGGTTCACTCCTACCCTCTAAATGTTGATTTCACATTAATTAATGTCTATGGACCATCAAAATCCAAATTTCAAAGAAATTTTTGGAGATCCCTATCCTCCCTCATTCGAGATCTGGATGGGAGCGTTTTGATTATTGGGGGTGATTTCAATGCTATATTGGAACTGAGTGATAAATTGGAGGGCAAGGGAGGACTCTCTGCGAACCAAGTAAATTTTCAAAATTTTGTGGCGAACAATGGTCTCAAGGAAATCAAATCTAAGGAAGGACAGTTTACATGGTCTAATCGAAGGATCTTGGGACAACAGGTTGCAGAGAAGCTGGACCATTTTTTCTTGGGTGGGCCCTGGGTGGAAACCAATCTCCTTTTCGCCTCAAATATCCATCCAATGGCTGCTTCAGATCATCTACCAGTTGAGCTCACTATAGCCTTTGATGGCCCCCCCATCAGATGCCCTTTCAAATTTGAAAAAATGTGGTTGAGGGATAAAAGCCTGAGGGATTTAATCAATGAATGGTGGTCAGGGGCTCCAGAGATGTGTAGACTAAGGCCTTTGTTTTTGTTAAGAAGTTGCAGTTTGTTAAGTAAAAAATTAAAGAGTGGAACTGAATCAAGTTTGACAATAATTTTGCTAATAAAAGAGATTTGGAGGATAGGCTAGCAATTTTGCAAGAAGATATAATACAAAAGGGGATGACATCCGAGATGTTCCGATAGGAGCGAGAACTCAAAGAACAATATAGTGAAGTGCTAGCTCGAGAGGAGATTTACTGGAGACAAAAGTCGAGAGAGTGCTGGCTATAGGAAGGGGACAAAAATACAAAGTTTTTTCATAACTTGGTTAAGGCAAGAAGATCCAGGAACAAAATCACAACCATCTACAACAATGAGAATGTCTTATTAGACAATGTGGAGGATATTAATAAAGAGGCAGTTGAGTTATTTTTGGCATTACTATCCAAGGATAACGGATACAATCTGGAGCACCAACAAAATGGTTTAAGTGTTATCCCGGAGCTAATAACAGCTGTGCAAAATCAGGCACTGATGAAACCCATTCAATTTGAGGAGGTTCGAAGTGCAATTTTCAGTATGGAAGGTGATAAAGCACCAGGGCCGGATGGTTTCCCGACCTTTTTCTACCAAAATTTCTGGGAGATTGTAGGAAATGAGGTTTGGGCAGTAGTGGAGGAATCTCGAGGTAGGGCGAATGTTGCAAAGGAGCTTAACTGCACACTTATTGCCCTTATACCCAAGGTGGAGCACCCTGCTAATTTTAATGAATTCAGGTCAATTTCTTTGTGCAACACCATTTACAAAGTGATAATTAAAGTGATCTCAAATAGAATAAAACCTCTGTTGAGTCTTATTATTTCAGAAGAATAGAGCGGCTTTGTCCCAGGCAGGTCAATCATGGAAGGAATAATAATTACCCATGAGGCCATCCACAGAGTCCGTTAAGCAAAAGTGGATCGAATGATGATTAAATTAGATATTAGAAAAGCTTATGACATGGTAGATAGGGAATTTCTTCTCCAGGTCTTGCAGAGGTTTGGCTTCTCCAAAGAATGGATTAGCTGGATACAGGCTTGTATAGGGGGGGTGTGGACTTCTATATTGGTCAATGGTAGCCCACAAGGCTTCTTTCAAACCACATGGGATCTTAGACAAGGAGACCCTTTATCGCCTTTCCTATTCATTATATTAGCAGAAGTCCTGGGAAGACTAATTCGATCACAACAACAACGAGGAAGATGGAAAGGGATTAAAATCATGGAAGGGATGAAGCCAGTTACTCATCAGCAATTTGTGGATGATACCCTACTGTGTGGACAGTCTTCACTTCAAGAGGCTCGAGTGATTAGAAAGACTATAGATGTTTTCTGCAGAGCAAGTGGTCAGTAGGTTAACTGGACCAAATTGGAAGCTATTTTCTTTAATACAGAGGTTGATAGACAGCAAGTAATTTCCAATATCCTAGGGGTCAGAATGGGTACCCTTCCTGGAAAGTTTCTGGGTGCCCCCTTATTTGGTGGGAAGAACGACCCTACCCTGTGGAACAACCTTATTGATGCTTGTGCAAACCGCCTTGAAGGTTGGAAGAGTAAATGGCTTACTCTCTAGGCAGATCATGCTACTCAAAGCAGTCCTCTCTGCCCTCCCCATATTCTCCACGATAGCCCTCAAGATTTCGGAGAAGGTGATAAAATGTATAAACAAGGGGATGAGAAATTTTTTGTGGAATTGCAAAGAAACAAATGAAAAAATTCCTTTGGTTGTGTGGGATAAAGTCTGCCAAGACAAATTGGCAGGGGGAGTAGGACTGAGAAACTGGAAACTTTTAAATGAGCAATGGGGGCAAAAGTGATTTGGCAGATCTACGTTCAGTTGAACCAGAAATGGGTACAAATTTTAAAACACAAGTATCTAGATCAGATGAGAAGGGAACGAATATTCACAATCACCACCTTACCAAAAGGCTTAGCCATATGGAATTTTATTACCTCATGCAGACATGTCATCATTGAACACATCACTTGGGAAATAGGTAATGGGAAAATGGCCAATTTCTGGACAGATTCATGGGAAGGAAGACTAGTTCTTTTAGATAGACAAGATATTGAGAATATTAAACAAGTTACTAGAATCCAGTGGGGAGAAAAGGTAGGAGATTTTCTCTTGAAAAGCAGGGTCCAGGGGGTAGATATGTGTGAATGGAAAGATGTAGAAAATCTGCCATTACCAACAAATCAAAAAGAGTTGTTAAAGGGGATCATGCAGGAGTACACCCCTATGCTGTCTACAAAGGAAGACACTATGAGATGGTGTGGATCAAAATCAGGGCAGTACTCGGTGAAGATTGGTTACATCATTCTTGACAAATTGGAAGAAAGAAAGGAATGGCCAACAAAACTTATGTGGAGCTCCCCAATTCTACCAAAAGTAGGAGTCTTCACATGGCTGACTCTGAAAAAGCGCATCCTGACAGGGGAAAGACTACGCAGACTAGGCTTCTTGGGCTCGTTTAGATGCATAATGTGCAAGAAGGCAGAGGAATCCCTGGATCACTTGCTTCTACAGTGTGAGGAAGCGCAAACGGTTTGGAGCTTCCTTTAAGGGAAGCTAGGATGGATGGCTCCTCTACCTAATACAATCCTTGACCTTTTCTCTAGCTGGAATATACCGAGCAGTAGATTAGTTTTTTCCAGTCTATGGATAGTGGCGCCATCCCTGGTAATATGGGAGATTTGGAAGGAAAGAAACAGAAGGCTATTCCAAGAGAAAGAAGAGTCAAGGGAGAGTTTGCTATTAAGAGTTGAAAGAGCGATAGCTGAATCAGTCTCAGCGGAAGCTAGAAACCATAACCTGGCAAAACACCCCTATACTAGTGAGGACAGAATGATTCAAACCAATAGGCCATTTGTGAATTGCCAACCCATTAATGGGTCTCTGAGGGTTAACCCCCCTTTAGAAAAAGAAGAGGTTAAATGGGAACCGCCAACAAAGGAGTGGATAAAAATAAACTTTGATGGGGCATCTAGGGGAAATCTAGGAACCTCAGGAGTGGGAGTAGTTGCAACAAACTATAAAGGGGTCATCCTTTTCAAGGGTGCAAGACGATTGTAGGATGGAACAAATAACGAAGCAGAGGCATAGGTGGCACTAATGGCCACTGAATTGGCTATAAATATGAAAATCCCAAAATTGCACGTGGAAGGAGACTCCCAAGTGATTATCAACGCAATAGTGAAGGGTAACACCCCCTCATGGAAATTATCCCATTGGGTGGAGATAATCCAAGAAAAACTCAACTCCTTTGAGGAGTTTCGAGTCTCCCATGTCAGGCGAGGTGCCAATGCAGTGGCGGACCTCCTCTCCAACATCGGATGTGACATGACAAGCCAAATGGCCAAGTGGTGGAAGGGAGATGGCAGTGTGTGGAAGTGGAATTAATGCAGTCCTAGAAGCATGAAAAAATCAATAAGCACGCAAGACAGCCCGTAAGGACAAGTACACCTTTTCAAAGGCACTGCAATTAATGAGGCAGTTACCGAGCGCAAAGTATCTGCTCGAGATAATGGCGGAAGATAGTAAATCTGCCGTGAAATCTTTTTCCATTTATATCATTGATTATGCAATTATGAACCGTCGCAAATGACGGCGGAGGAATTACTAATTTGGTTTATGAGAAATGTATCATCAAGAATCAGATTAATGAGGATTTTTATATCTTTTGCAGTGTAGTGTGTGGAGTTAACAATTTTTGAGCAAGTTCAATGGAGGCGAATTTTACCCTAAGAACAGAGAAGAAACCGGTTCCTTTTCTGGGAACGGTGTCAGACAAAAGAATGAAAGGACTCTTCAAATACAAGGAAGAGAAACTGTGGAGTGCAATGCGTCTAATGCTGGGGGAGGAGTTGGTGCACATTCACTTCAGGTACATGATGAATATGGAGGTTTATTCCTTGATTATGGCTTGGGCTTGCGAATTTGAACCTGAGGTGAAAAAAATTAAGCTCACAATGACAAAGCTGATTGACGGGGACTATTTGATCAACCTCAACTCCATTTTGGAGTGGGTGTTCCCTCAGCCTGGAATCCGCATTTGGGAAGGATATGTCGAGGAGATATTACCTTTTGTTCGAGGGCCGGAGAATCGAATAAAGGAGCAATGCAGAGAGCGAGCTCGTATAGGCTGGGAAGCCATGAAGCTCTGCGTCAAACTAATAAGAATAGATGAGCTACCGAAAGCCCTCAAGGTGGTGGCGCACATGGAGGTGGGGAGAGAACTGCGAGACTGGTTTGAGGAAGGGCGGGTGGTCCAGTTCTTAGCAAGTCTAGAGGGAGACCCAGACTTTGGGAATTTGGATTGCATACTGAAGATGAAGACTGAAGCAGCCAAAGGAAAAGCTCTGGAAAACATTGTAGATGAGGAGGAGAAGCAGACGAACCAGAGCGATACCGATTGAGTGGATATGGTGCTAAAAATCCATTTTGCTTTTTGCTATTTGCTGGGTTTTAAAATAAAAAACAATATTTTATGGATGACTATAATATCTAGTGCAGAAACGCACAGTACTGGTTTTTATTTCCGTTTTAGCTTGAATGCTCTTCATAGTAGGCTAGGACTGTTAGTTTTTTGGGCTAATGTTGAAATCTGTATGGCCTCGGATTATTGTAGCTCTTTTTCTTGGAAATCAATATATAACAAAAATTACCGAAAAAAAAAAAAAAATTTGAAAAAAAAATTATATGTCATCAATCTACACAAAATTATTTTCTATTTAAAAAAATCAAAATTTTTTAAGTTTACGTCAAATTATGTTGGCCGTACGTGCCAAATTTTAAAAAAGATAATTATGGTCATTAAAAAACTAATTAAAAAAAAAATAAAAAAATATGTTCATCAATCTTTAGTGTGTTACAAATCATTTCCCAAAACAGTTTGAGAAAATAATTTTAATTGTGTCAAAAAGTGTGGGTCATACACATGCATGGTATGGTCCCGAAACATCCATTTTTAAAACATAGTTTTTAGAACTCCATTCAAAAAGTTATTTTTTATTATGTGGGTATTAAAATAAATTACATATTTGGAAAGTAGACTCAGAGGGATATCTTTTATATTCCTGACTTTTTCCAAGATTCAATCTCCAAGTGTTTCAAAATTTAAGCTCAAATGAGACAAAACCTAAAAAATCAGGGAAAACACTTCCACTTTTTGGTCAAAAAGTGGACTCATCTTCTTGCACTAACCCAGATGAAAAGGAGAATTTAATCAAATTGCCTAATGAATTCAATTAAATTAGGAAGGGGGATTAATTAAATATTTGCTTATTTAATTAATTATCTTCAGACCATTTTTAGGTGTATACAATATCAATGACAAAACATCAATGCAACACATAATCAATTCATCCATAATGCCAACAATCTCCCCCTTTGGCATCGATGGCAACACTAGATGTGAAAAACATCTAAGTACCAAGAAATGCCAAACAAGTCTCCCCCTGTGGAAGACAACCAACAATATTTTGAACTCTCCCCGTGTGAATGATATCTCTGTAAAGTTTTGAATTTATTTTTCACATCACTATCTCTCCCCCTTTGACATCAATGCCAGAAATCCGACACAAATATAAAAAAAAGAATGTAATTCCTTGAATCTCAAAGCTGACTACTCCCCCTGAGTATTAGCACCACTCATCAGTGCCAGAATGAATAATATCTCTGATAATACATGTTGGACTGATGACAAACTGCATCAATCAAGTCTCTGTCAGAGGGACAGAAACCCCTAACCTGTCTCTCAAATACTCAAATGATTTCTTAGACAGAGGTTTAGTGAATATATCTGTAATCTACTCTTTAGTGTTCACATAAACCAATTTGACTTCATTTCCTTCTACCTCATCCTTCAGAAAGCTATACTTTATTGATATATGCTTAGTCTTAGAGTGAAATACTAGATTCTTAGACATGTCAATAGCTGCAGAGTTATCATAGTAGATAACTACCGGTTCACTACAATTTACCTTGATATCCTTCAACATTTGCTTCATCCACAAGACTTGAGTGCAATTAGTTATTGCTGCAACATATTTTGCTTCTGCAGTAGATAAAGAAATGCATGACTGTTTTTTGCTGATCCATGAAACCAGTTTCTTTCCAAGAAAGAAAGCTCCACCAAAAGTGCTCTTCCTGTCACCAGTATCTCCTTCCCAATTTGAGTCAGTATATGCACATAAAGTGAAAACATCATCTCTAGAATACCATAAGCCATATTCTATTGTTCCTTGCAAATACCAGAATATCCTCTTTACTACACATTCATGATTTTCTTTAGGATTACTTTGATATCTTGAAACAATACTTACTGCATTCATAATATCTAATCTAGTCTGAGTTAAATATAGCAAGCCACCAATCATAGACTTATACCTTGTCGGATTTACCAGTGTAGAAGTATCCTTGATAGGTAATTTCTCACTTGTCACCATAGGCGTACTTACCGGTTTAGAATTATCCATACCAAACTTCTTCAACAATTCCCTTGGATACTTAGTTTGACAGATAAAAATGCCTTTGTCCGTTTGAGTAATCTGCAAACCTATGAAAAATTTCATCTCATCAATCATGGACATTTCAAATTCATTCTTCATGTTGTTAGCAAATTCCATGCACAATTTATCTTCTCCTCCAAAAATGATATCATCAACAAATACTTCAATAATCAGAATATCATCATCAATAATTTAATAATATAAATTATTATCAGCACTACCTTTAGTAAAACCACTTGAGCTTCAAAAGATATTTATCCAACCTTGCATACCAAGCTCTAGGAGCTTGTTTCAATCCATATAAAGCTTTCTTCAATCTGCAAACCATATCTTTATCATCTGTCAGTGAAAATCCATCAGGTTGCTCAATGTATACTTCTTCCTCAAGTTCACCAATAAAAAATGCACATTTAACATCCATTTGATAAACCTTATAGTTCTTATAAGTTGCATAGGCAAGAAATAGTCTAACAACTTCAATTCTGGCTATAGGTGCAAATGTCTCACCATAATCAATTCCTTTCATTTGAGAATATCCTTTACAAACCAATCTAGCCTTGTTTCTTACAAATTGACCATCCTCATTTAGTTTATTCCTAAAAACCCATTTAGTTCCAATTTCATTCTTATTTTCATGCTAGGGAACTAAAGTCCAAGTCTCATTCTTCTCTATTTGATTTAATTCATCTTTCATAGCCTTTAACCAATGTTCATCTTTACAAGCTTCAATAACAGATGTCGGTTCAATTAGAGAAATAAGACATGCCTCTTCATTTGCCAGTCTTCTTCTTGTCATAACTCCCTTGTTCCTATCTCCAATGATTTGATCTTCAGAGTGATTTAACCTTACATACCTTGCTATATTCTGAACTTCAGGTTCACTACTCTGATCATCAGTCACAGTTGAATTTTCTGATTGTGTCGGTGTAACTGTTTCAGTTTCCTGTACCGGTTCAGGCATTGCTAGTTCAATTATGATCATTTCCACTGCCGATTCCCTGTCATATGATATAGATTGATTTCTGTACTTCTCATCCACTTTTACATTAGCAATCTCCATAATTTTCTGCAATCTTTTGTTATAACATCTATATGCTTTGCTTTGAATTGAATAACCTAGAAATATCCCTTCATCACATCTAGGATCAAACTTTCCGATTGAATCATCTCTTTTGATATACCATTTACTTCCAAAAATACTGAAATATTTAACAGTAGGTGTATGTCCAAACCATAATTCATAAGGGCTCTTACCGGTTTCACCTTGTTAGTGAATGGATTTGTCTTTTCTTAACATGATCAATTTTAAACTCTGTCGCCTTCTTTAAAAGACAAGTGTTTCACTAAACAGTTGGGTAAGTGTTGTATAAACCACTTCCCTCTGAATTTTTCATAGGTACAACTCCCTATTTCAGTTATT
This sequence comes from Cryptomeria japonica, assembly GCF_030272615.1. Classification (NCBI taxonomy): domain Eukaryota; kingdom Viridiplantae; phylum Streptophyta; class Pinopsida; order Cupressales; family Cupressaceae; genus Cryptomeria; species Cryptomeria japonica. The sequence continues at coordinate 27,628,760 of NC_081414.1, forward strand.
CAAGGAATGATTTTAATTAATTTAATTTGAGTAGTAGCTTTTAACCCGAAAGCATGTAAGGCTTCCTACCTCATTCTTGGATGAGAGGCCAATATTTCACACATGTTTCTAAAAAGAAGAAAACAATCTTTCCTATCTTTTTCAATAGAAGAGATGAAAGTAGCTGAATCAAAGTTTAGTACACCATTTCCACAGGTTTAATTAAGAATGAACAGATTAAAGAAACCAAATCTGTCCTCAAACACAAATCTTTTCTAAAAGAAAACAAACACTCAAAGAAAGGAATACCAGAAGAATACTAATTTTCTGCAATGGAAAGATCGTTACTGTTAATTGATTAGATAAGCATATGCAAAGATATGTGTCTACATAGATTCAAAACCCACAGATTTTCCTTCTCCCAAGAACAGTATGATCTTTGTATATATATATATTCTTATGCGACAAAGGCACGATAATACATGTATAAATCTTTTTCCATTTCAGATTTAGCAGTCTGATTCTTCCTTCTACAAAAACAAAAAAAACACAAAATAGAGGAAAAAACAAAAACTAACCAAAATTGGTCACCAAATCTAACCCCTACTCTATCTATCTTTCCTTCATTTATAGTTTTTAGAACAGGGGAGGTCTCCCTGAAAACTCGACCTCCCCCCTAAACAGTTATGAAACCAACATGATGTATTCTGGGACAGATGTCCTGAAGTCTTTGCATAAACATGAGAAATTACAAAAATAAAGGAAACCGGGCCTGAACCAATGCATTATGTCTCTTTTCCATCATCATCATCCTCTCCGCTTTCGCGGGCATCATGGGTAGTTGTGAGTTCTTGAATAATAGATTGGTTCGGTACTTTCATCGCGTTGAGCTTTGCCTTCGCTGCCTCCTTATTCCATCGGTGCTTCACCATCTTTTCGGTGTGTTTCAGCAACTGATCATTTCCAATAAAATTCATGGACTCAATCCTAACCACCCTTGTTATATCTTCCGGGGTGAAATTACCCTTGGCCTTGATTTTCTCCATGTTTATCCAGAAAGCCCTGATTGCATCCTATGTGTTCAACTCACAAATTCCCAACTGCCAATCATGGTCAGGGTTAACCACCTTGTTATCTTTAACTATACTGCACTGGAGATCTTGGAGCTCATAAACAAAGGTCTTAGCGTCAGAGATCACAGACTTGAAGGTAAGCACTCGCCACATTATGGTTTTCTTCAGCACAAAGATCTGACATTCATCCGCTACCAGTTTGATTGAGTGTTCCGCCAAAAACTTGGCAACTCCATATTCTTCTATTTTGGCAAACAAGGGCAAGATATTCTGCCATTTGTGTTCCTCCTTCTCCCACGGTACAAGCTGATTTTGAACTTTGGCGATAAGACTCTATATCTCATCGCATAACCTCCAGGAGTCAGTGATGTACTTCTCCCCGTCCTTGATTATTCCCTCAATCCATTTCTCTACTGCTTCTGCAATACTCTTGGCCCGTTGAACTTGGCTCATTAACTTTTTATTTTTTGGCGAAGTTGGGTCGAAGTTCTCTGTAGCATGAGATATTGGGAGTGCCCCAAAGCAACCAATACTGTCGATGAACTGGGCAAGAACATTTATGTGTCACTTTAGCTCTCTCTTTTCTCGCCCATCTTTCTCCGATCTGGTGAGCATTTTCTTTGCCGAAACCTGGAAGAAATGATTGTCTGTGTCTCTACTCATATTTCCCAGTTCCACCTTTGTGATCTCAAAATCATCGAGGCTAGCCTCCTTGTTTTCGTCCTTGGGTTTGCACGAGGCGATTTCAGCAACCCATTTTCTAGTTCCCTCATCATTGTCCAAGTGAGCGACGGTCTTGAACCTTTTCGGCTTAGGACTCTTCTCTGTGTACTTAACAACCATTTCCTGAATCGGAATAGTCACAGGAAGAAAACTCCGCTTTTTGTTCACCGAAGTGGTCAACCACTTAGGGGTTGCACTGGAGCTGGTCATTCCTTCGATCACTTTGGAAGGTGGCGTCATAGCCACAGTCACCGTATGAGAATCTAGGGCATTAGCAACATCGCTATCCAAGTCTTTAACTTCAAATATCTGGGCATCGAGAATCATATCTTTCCCCCTGTATCTTTTGCTTGATCCATCTTTCTTTGAGTGACACTTCGGGACCGGGTATGCCGAGGAGTACAGAAATCCAAAGCTGAATTAGACCTATGTCTAAGCTGGGGTGGCTTGTTATCCTTACCTGCACGAATAGGCATAGAAGCATTGCTAGAAAGACGCTTTGGTGAACGTAGAGGGTCCTTATTACTTCTCGCATAATTAGACTTAACGCCTAATTTCACCGCTTTCTTATTGGCCACCCATGCCACGGTCCTTTCCAAAACTCCTTTGGTCCTTAATTGTATATCATCTTTCTCTTCCTCATCCCAGTTAATTGGAGGCATTTCAACTTCTGCACAGCCCCTTGGTATCCAACTTTATCTGCAATGAAACAACTTGTTTTAACACCAACCTCATGTTTCCCCTTTTGAACACCTCGAGTTCATCAGTACAATCTTCCTAGAAATCTTCTAGTTGAGGCATTGGGAGGTATGGCATTAGACCAAGACTTCAGGAAAAACCTTTATTATCGAAACCTTTCCTTTCAGGATACAAGGAAAAATTGAAATTCTTGAGGTCTGCTCCAATACTCAAAGCGTTAGACATCGAACTGCAGGACAACACACCCAATTGGATGGGAGAATGACCCTCCCATTTATCCCTGGGTTGTGCCTTTTTGATTACAGAGATCAGTTGTCTACATATCTCCGCCAAAACAAAGCAATCTGAACAAAAGTGAGGGATCTTGAAGGGCTCCTCTTTAAAGCCGCCTACCCTTATGTAACAGAAGCATGGAAACTGGATATAAAAACTACCAAACCTCTTTATCAATGCCTGTGCATCCTCGGAGATCCTTTTGGCTTTCATATTCTTCAATTCATGATACAAATCACCCAGAAAATCATTGTGCACCCTTCTGAAATCCTGTAAGGCCTTATCCTTTTGCAGCATGGGATAGAACTCATATATGGAAACATCCTCCTCAGTGAGCTGTTTCGGTATTCCAACCAACTCCTTAACACATGCCAAACAATACAAGAGATACGAAGACATAAAGAAGTTCTGTTTGAACTGTTTAGCCATACTCAGTTGTTCTCTCATTGAATCAGCAATCAATTCAGCCCAATCCAAATACTTCTTCCCTTCCAAAACCAGCTGCACATAGCAATAAATCCAGTCGTCGAAGCTATAAGCTTCAGCAGAACCTCTGGCCTGGTGCAACAAAAGCATAACATCATGAATGTGAGGCAACATGTGATTCTTATTAGGATTCTTGGGTAACCTGGAACCACCTCTTTGGGGAATCTTCAACCAGAATTTTGCTACATTGTTATGGTGTCCGGTTATGTCTGCGTTGAACTCGGTGATTGACTGAGCAGGGGGAAAGTTGGAGAACTGGTAATCAGGTATCTTGAAGACCAAGGAAATTACTTCACGATTTATGGCAAGAAGGGTTTCACCATTATCTCTCCTAATGGTCTCAGACACTGGGTTGTATCTAGCGATACATTCCCGAATCAATTTTGGGCAAGGAATGGCTGGGGGAAAAGCTGCCGCTTCTATGAGACCGCTACTCAAAATGTCCACACCAAAAGATTTGTCAATTCCCTTGAACACCCTCTCTTTAGACACCTCAAGATTTTCCCCTTTTAGGTCGGTATCGCTAACTATGGGCTCAGTGGATGCCAGGCTAAAAACATTCCCAAAAAAATGTAGTGTGGACTTCATAATTCAAAGCAATAAGCCTAAACCGGTTGCAGCAAAACTTTCTATGAGAGAGAAAATGTAAGCAAAAACTACTGGAGAGAGCAAGAAAAGGACTCACCTTCACAGTTGAACAACTAGACGACAACTACGAGCAAACAAGACTCCTATCCAGGAAAAACAAAAACGCATCAGCGAGGAACAAATGTAGAGCACTAATAATCCTTCATACCTTATTAGTGAGGGTAATGATACGGAAACATTAAATGCAATAATTTCAATTTTTAGTCTAAGTGTGTTAAGTTTGTGGATTGGACATCGCACGCATGCATTGAATGCATGGCGGTGTTTTTGAAGTAACCGTCAGTTCCCGAAATGATTACTTACTTCGAAAAGCCAGGAATCGACATCACTTAAAACATGGTTCAGCTTCCACATATTTGGTAATGAATGCACCATGAAATCATTAAAACTCATGGGACCCACCAACTTCGTACACATATGAACACCCTAAACAAACTTCATGGGCGTTCAAGTAGTTCAAGATGTACGCCGTGCTCAAGGAAAATCTTGCCGAGAAAACTAATTATACCAAGTTGCTGACCACTTGTGCTATATTGAACATGTTGAACACATTTGAACCTCTTGAACTTGGTTCAATGAGTTCAAAATCCGGAGAGAAATAAAGTAACATATCACCAAACAAGAAACTTTTAGAGAGTCGCTGCAAGACACTTGAAGAAAATATTAGTATGAAAAACCTCCCTAAACACCTAGGAACCTATGGAACCTAAATGAACCTGTTGAACCTGGTTCAAGATGGTTCAACGTGTTCACAGAGTTTAACCAATTACCTAAACTTGACATTTGTGATTGAAAAAGGATTTACAAACATACTAAGTACTTGAACCGAGGTGTCACAAGAAAGATAAGGACTCTGAATGGAAATTTTATAGGATGACTCGCTCTTGTCATGAGGAATAAATGATGCAGTAACATTGGCTCTAACCGGGGATTGTATTTTACAAAGGAAAATGCAAAGAACTCCCAAACTCTGGTTTTGCATGACCAAAAACAAAAAGGGGAAAGAAAGAAGAAGGAGACTCACAACTAATGAACAGCTAAGCTATTATATACAAAAACTCTTGACCACAGGACTTACAATTTGTAGAGTTTGAGATTTTGCCCGTTGTAGGTATAGGGCATAACCGCTCCATCGGCGTAGCTGAGTCTGAAAGCATTTTGTCCCACCGCTTCACAAATCTTGAAAGGGCCTTTCCATCATGAATCAAACTTGCTGTGAGCAGCCTTTGGCTCTTTCCTTTTATCCCATAACAACACTTCATCTCCTATTAGGAAACCTCTTGGGCGAGCCCTCATGTCAAAAATCCTCTTCAATTGGCTCTGATGCACTATGATTCTGTCCACCAGCAACTCCCTCTCTTCCTCCAACTTCATCAGGTACATAACTCTTTTCTCTAAAGCATTCTGAAAGAAAGAATCTTCCACTACTGTCTGCAGCTTGGCTGCTGATAACTCCAGAGGTAAAGAAAGTTTTTCGCCAACCCCATACACAAGTTCAAAAGGTGCCATTCCAATGGCCCTCTTGGGTGTGGTTCTATCTGCCCACAAAACTTCATATACCTTCTTATGCCAATTTTGAGCATTTTCATCGACCAACTTTTTCATGATGGCTATCAGGTTCTTGTTGCTAGACTCTGCCAGTCCATTACCCTGTGGAAAGTAATCAGAGGAATGCAAGAGAGTAATCTGATGCTCATAGCAAAACATAGTTAACTCCTCATAAGAGAAATATGATGCGTTATCTACAACAATCTTTTGGGAACCCCAAAATGAACTAGGATGTAATCCTTGAGAAAACTACACCCAACTTTTGAGTTTGCCTTTTTGGTGGGAATGGCTTCCACCCACTTGGTAAAGTAGTCAGTTGCTATCAAAATGTACATATGACCAGCACTGGAATGAGGGTTTATTGGCCCTATGAAATCAATGCCCCACTGTTTGAAAGGTTCATCTATAACCACATGCCTTAAAGGTAGGGCCGCTAAATGTGGCTTCCCAGAAAAGAGTTGGCATTTCTCACACTCCTTAACATAAATATATGCATCCTTAAGCATGACTGGCCAATAAAAACAATTCCTCAAAAATTTGAAAGCAGTGACAGACGATGAGAAGTGTCCTCCACAGGCTTCACCATGGTAAATCTCCAGAAGTTTTTGGTGTTGAGGTTTATCTACACACCTTAAGTATGTTCCATCTAAACCTTTTTTGTACAAAACATCCCACCAAATTACATACTTAGTGTAGACGTCTAAAAATGGTCAACGCTTGCGGAGTCATACTTTAACATCTGCACATTGCCTTATTTTAGGGTTTTTTGCGTCGCATTAACATTTCTTCTATGTTGTGCACTTGGTCTTTATCATTTGCGAGCATCGAGTCCTTCTTCTACATTCCTCATTTTTCTTGCTTTCGAATTTGGTCTTGTCGATAGCAATCTTCAGTCATGATTTTGGTCGATCTTATCCTGTCGCATCAATGTGCGTGCTCATTTGTCATATTTTGGACATCGTCAATCCTAATCAATGATAGAATTAGGGTTTTGTCCTCTTATTAATCTTGTCATCTTGCAATTGATTCATCATCGATCCTCGTTCTTGTCAATCTTGTCATCTTGCGATCGATTCGTCATCGATCCTCGTCCTTGTTAATCTTGTCATCTTGCGATCAATTTGTCATCGATCCTCGTCCTTGTCAATCTTGTCATTTTGCAATCGATTCGTCATCGATCCTTTTCCTGACCAATCTTGTCATTTTGCGATTGATTTGTCATCGATCCTTGTCCTTTTCAATCGTGTCAATTTGGATCAATTAGTCATTGTTCCTCGTCAATTGGCGCCTATCAATTTGATCTCTTTATCAATCTTGGTCAATTTGTCAACCAATCTCAATCGTTTATCAGCATTGGTCCTTTGTCAGTCAGAATCATGATCAAATTGACCCTACATCAATTATCTTTTGTCAAGACCTAATTGTCATCCTTGCATTTCTAATTCATCTTCTAGGGTTTTATGATTTATTCATTTAATCTTGTTTGTCATTTTCCCTCAAGGTTAAATAATTTATTTATTTATCCTAAGTCTTCTTGTCACAATTAAATATTTATTTAATTGGCTAATTAATTCCCCCTCTTTTTGTGAATTAATTAATGAATGAAAAATTATTAATTAATTCACCTAATTTACTAATTTCTCCTAATTCTTAATTTCTTTTTTCTCCTATTTTCTTCAATTTTTCTAATATTTCCTCTAAATTCATCCCCTAATTTTCTCCTATGTTTATGCTTCCATTTGTTGCAATCATGGAGGCTATTTTCTCTCTTCCCTAATTTCATGGGAATGACATAGCAATCTTGTCAATTTTGTCATAATTTGTCAATCAATCAATTTTGCATAGCAATCTTGTCAATTTTGTCATAATTTGTCAATCAATCAATTTTGCATGTCAATCTTGTCATAATTTGTCATATTTGTCATCCTTGATTTGAAATTTCCTTTCAAATCTCTTCATGCTAATCTTGTCATCTCTCCAATTTGTCTATAAATTGGATGAGTTTTTTCAATCAAAGGATCAAATCAATCACATTTTCAAGATAATCTAATCACATTTTCAGAGAATCAATCACGCTTCTAGTATCCTTACACTGCCATTTCATCTTGTCAATCTTGCTTTTATACTATGCTTTTGCATTTGTAGGTGAGATCCACAAACAAAGTAAATTGAAGGAGAAAGAAGGACAATGGAGAATTATGGAGGAGATATTCGCGTTTGTAATGGTTTGCATTCGGTTTGATTATCTTGTCTTCATATCTCTTTGAATGTTTTTAGGATTTCCTATCATTGCAATCTAGTTTTTGTGGTTGAGCTAGTTTAAAGTTGCTTTTGATGTATTCCAAATTCCTATCTACACTTAGCAGCTTTTAACTTAAGATTCCTTTGCTCTTTTGCTGACAAATGACTTGGGTAGCTGCCATAAGTCAAGTAATAAGCCACATCAGAGAACCAGGTATCCTGCAATCCAACAAAAAGAGTTAATGGCAATTCTGTTTCTGTTTCCATCTCATTTTCTGTTATTAATTTGCATAAGCCTTGTCCTTTGACTGTCTTCGTAGGGCGGATATCTAAATCATATTCTTGAATTTTTGTTACCCAAGTTGCTCTTTTATTGAGTCTGACCTCCTGCTAAGTTAAAATGCTTTTCACCGCAGAATCTGGAACAAAAACCAAAGAGTGAGAGTGCAGAATATAATACCAAAACTGCTTCACAGCCTTGACTACAACAAAGGCGTGTTTCTCTAGGAGTGAGTACTCAAGCTCATGCTTCTTGAGCGGAATACTCATGAACACTATAGGTGCTTCGACCCCAGATTCATCCAACTGTAACAATATTCCAGACATTGTATGCTTTGATGCATAGCAATACAAAATGAAGTCTTTTGTGAAATCTGGGTTAATGAGAGCAGGTGCATTTGCAACTGAACCTTTGATTTTTTCGAAAGCTTCTTTGGCCTCTTCAGTCCATTTGAAAGGATGTTGTTCACTTAACAAGCTGATGACGTGTTTTGTAGTTTCTGCAAACTCTGGAACGAATCTCCTTAAGAAATTCACTTGACCAAAGAACGACCTTACTCCAGTCCGGTTTGAAGGTGAATTGATATGTTGAATTGCATTAACCCTCTCAGGGTCAATCATGACTCCTTCCTTTGAGACAATATGTCCTAGCAACTTGCCCTCTGTGACACAGAAAACTGATTTCTTTGGGTTCAGGGAGATTCCGTGCTCTCGACAACGCTGCAGAACTGCCCTTAGATCCTTGGGATGGTTCTTCCTCTCCTTAGAAAATACCGTTAGGTCATCTAGGTAAACAACAATAATTCTATCTCGAAAATCCTTAAAAGAGGAATCCATAGCTCTTTGAAAGGTGGCTTTGACATTTATTAAACCAAAAGGCATACGATTATATGTGAATGTTCCCCACAGAGTGATGAATGCCGTCTTGTGTTGTTCATGCTCTGCAACACTAATTTGATTATAACCAGAAAAACCATCTAACATCGACATCATCTCTGACCCGGATACTATCTGCAGAATGTGATCCATATTGGGTAAAGCGTAGTTGTCCTTCAAACTTGCCTGATTCAAATTACGAAAATCGACACAAATACGAATCTCCCCATTCTTCTTCCTTACGGGGACAATGTTGGCTACCTAGGTAGAATGATGAATTGGATATATGATTTTGGCCTTAAGCATTTTATCAACCTCTTTAAAAATTACATCCGCCATTATGGGGTTGAAATTCCTCAACTTTTGTCTGAAAGGAGAGATGCCTGGCTTCAATGGAATCTGATGCTGAAAATGCCCGTCTCTAAACTCCTTCAGGTCATCGTAGGACCAAGTGAAAACATCAATGTATTGTTTCAGCAGTGTGCCAAGTATTCGCTTTTCTTCCGTAGAACAACACTTGCCAATTGTTATCTCTTTTGGGTTAGACTCATCGCCCAAATTTATTTTCTCGCAACTTCCTTTCCCATCATCCTTGGAGACTTTCTTACCTATGAATGCATCATCTTTGGTGAAAAACCTCTCCAGAGTCACTAGCCCTTTCGAAATTTTGTTGCCTTTGAGCTGGATAAAACTATTCGTGGGATCAACATCGGGGTCTGGACTAAACTCCTTGTAGTTATTTTCAAAACCTTCAAAATATGACTGGGAGAATGACTGAACACATTCCAAAAAATATTTGATGTGAGCACCCGCATCAAACACTTGCCAATGATTTACATTATCAGGGACACTAGGCCTGTAAATCATTTCAATCCTATATGCATTATCCTTAAAGTCTGGATGCGGTAACAAAAGTGAAGCTGAAAAGGCCAACGAATCTGCCCTACTATTTTTTTCCCTCAGAATGGCTTCGATCGAGAAAGCATCAAAGAATTTTAACTCATCCCAAACCCTATTTCCATAATGTCTCAATCTATCATTCTTAACTGTAAAAACATTTCTCACCTGTCTGACGATCAACTCTACATCACCTTTAACTTTGAGCAATTTTATACCTTTACATCTGGCCTCATTTAATCCTAATAATAATGCCTCATACTCTACAGTATTATTAGTATTCTTAAAATCCAACTTGAAAGAAAATGGAAAAATATTACCAGTGGGTGACAACAAAACTACCCCTACGCCAGAGCCGGAGTTAGCGCAACTTCCATCAAATTCCATCTGCCACAACCCACCAAGTTCGTCAACAGCTTCTTTCGGTTCCCTTTCGCCAGGTGCAAGGATGAGATAGTTTCCAAACTCGCATTCTTGAAACAAAATCTGGGCTTTGGGGTTATCCGAAGGAAAAACAGTGTACTTATTTTTCGGCTAAGGTTCAAGCTTGATTTTTTGTTTTCCAAGAGGAATAATAGCTTCCGACCAATCTATCTTGATTTCACCTCCAAGGTCTTTACAAAAAGTTCTACTCAAGAACATCCCATAGCTTGTGGGAATGTCAGCAACCAGGATAGTTAATTTTACTCTTTTATCAGGGCATGCTGCTAGCACTGCCTGGACGTCTTTTACCTGTCCAATAAGAGGAACCTATTTCCCATCCATCGAAAAGCATCTCCCAAATGTTTTCGTGAGAGTCAAACCTAGAGAGCTAGCCACAAGTGAAGGCATTATGTTGTCTGATGCTCCTGAATCTATTATGCAATTGCTAAGCTTCTGATCATTCAGGAGAAGGGATATATAGAAAGGTTCAGGTTTCAGAAACTCAACCTCAAGCCCATTTTTAGCATCATGAAAAGCACAGGGATCAGCCAAGTTAGCTAATGGGCACGGGGCAGATGAAGATTTTTCAGCAGCAATCAAATCACTATTCTCCACACATCCGGGCACCAAGGACTCCGAAGAAGAGTCTCCCTTAACATATTTGACCAGCTTATCTAGTTCTTTTGGATTCAGTTTCAAATACTCAGTAGTGCGAAGTTGAACAGTAGAAGCTTTATAAAACTCAATGATGTCAAAGGAGGAAGAGGAAGAGCTATTGTTATCTTCATGATTCTTTTGCAAAATCCTAACCTCAGGGGTCTTTGAAAAGCTATTATTTAGGAGATCTTTACCTTTGAAATTGCCTCCAGAAGGGTTCACAAAAGAAGAAGACTGGGAAGTTCATTGATTCCTTGTTAGAATCGCACATGCAGGACCTTCAAGGGTTGCTAAAATGTTACTACCTCTTTCCGAATCTGACTCATATTCGAGGTAGAATGTTCCAGAGTCGCTAGGTACCTCTTGAATTTTTTCTGCTTCAGTGAACTCACCTAATTCATCTTTTGTGTTTTGCATCTGAACATGTCTTATCATATCGGGACAAGAACCCCCATCGTGATCTGTGGTAAGATGGAATGAACACATGACACCCTTGTCAGGGGGTGCCTCTATTTGTAATCTTTGTGGAGCAGTAGGTAATTGCAACGGTTGTCCATAGTTATACTGATTTGGAGTTTTCCTGCTTATATCCTGATAAGGCTGCGGATAGGAACTTCCAGGCTTTGGTATCTGCCTCTTCAAAGCAATCATATCATTGACAAGCTGCTGAACAACTGGGTCAATGGAAGAGGTAGATGCCTGAGGTTGACCCTGAGGGGTTTGTACATCTTTCCTCCATTTCCCGGCTGTTATCAGATCATCTTCAAGCTGTATAGCTTCATTTTGTGCAGTCTCTAGATCAGCCGGCCTACTTCTTCTAAGGTGAAAACCCACGTCAGGAGGCATGAAATTTATGAAGAAACATTGTTGATTATCTGCGGTTGGCCTTTTGGCTTGAGGAATTTTATGGATAATCTTATTATACTTGGCTACATAGTCCCTCATTGGCTCATGAATTTCCTTTTTCATTTGTGTGAGCTGAGCCAGTAGCAAATGTTCATCATCAACACTTTTGAACCTTTTCTCAAAAGCGGTTTTCATTGTTTGCCAGTTAGTTATGGATCCTGCTCGCAGATGACTAAACCAATCCGCTGCCCCCTCAGTAAGAGTTTGGGCAAAAAGCCTAACGGCCATGTCTTCATATTGGACTGCCAGAATCCCAGTGGCTACATTAAAAGAATTCAAGTGCTCTTCAACTGAGACTTTTCTGTCTCCATTATATTTAGGTAGGACATCCCTTGCCCCTTTTGGAAGTGGATTATGAGTTGCGAGAGCAAGAGGTCCAACAACAGAACCCCATGGTTGGGCCATAATGAACACATGATAAATGGTTACTAGAGGAGGAGCTTGAACTCCAATAAGCATTAGTGCTTGCCAAGGGTTTGAAGAAGAAGGTATAGGAGTAACTCTGACAGGAGAGGAAGGTCTACTTTTAGCATTTCTTTTGGGAGTAAAGTTTGTGGTGAATGACAACCCTTGTAATTCTTCAAAACAATTATGAATTATTCCTTCTCTCCTTTGCGATCTAGTATATGGACGAGAATCCAGTGTTATCACCCTTAGGAAACCTAAGCTCTTTTAAGAAAATGTCAATCTCAACGTTTTTCTTGAATTATAGAACTGAGTCTTTGACAAAACAAACTCTATGAATTTTGCTGATTATAGGTTCAATTTTGTCATGTCCCTGGCATGCTAGTCTACTGAATGTTTGGTTTTCTTCTATTTCTCCCCAGCAGAGTCGCCCAAAATCTGTTAGTGAACGGATTTGTCTTTTCTTAACATGATCAATTTTAAACTCTGTCACCTTCTTTAAAAGACAAGTGTTTCACTAAACAGTTGGGTAAGTATTGTATAAACCACTTCCCTCTGAATTTTCCGTAGGTACAACTCCCTATTTCAGTTATTCAAGGAATGATTTTAATTAATTTAATTTGAGTAGTAGCTTTTAACCTAAAAGCATGTAAGGCTGCCTACCTCATTCTTGGATGAGAGACCAATATTTCACACATGTTTCTAAAAAGAAGAAAACAATCTTTCCTATCTTTTTCAATACAAGAGATGAAAGTAATTGAATCAAAGTTCAGTACACCATTTCCACAGGTTTAATTAAGAATGAACAGATTAAAGAAACCAAATCTGTCCTCAAACATGAATCTTTTCTAAAAGAAAACAAACACTCAAAGGAAGGAATACCAGAAGAATAGTAATTTTCTGCAATGGAAAGATCGTTACTATTATTTGATTAGATAAGCACATGCAAAGATATGTGTCTACACAGATTCAAAACCCACAAATTTTCCTTCTCCCAAGAACAATGTGATCTTTGTATATATATATTCTTATGCGACAAAGGCACGATAATACATGTATAAATCTTTTTCCATTTCAGATTTAGCAGTCTGATTCTTCCTTCTGCAAAAACAGAAAAAACACAAAATAGAGGGGAAAACAAAAACTAACCAAAATTGGTCACCAAATCTAACCCCTACTCTATCTGTCTTTCCTTCATTTATAGTTTTTAGAATAGGGGAGGTCTCCCTGAAAACTTGACCTCCCCCCAAAATAGTTATGAAACCAACATGATGTATTCTGGGACAGATGTCCCAAAGTCTTTGCATAAACATGAGAAATTACAAAAATAAAGGAAACCGGGCCTGAACCAATGTATTATGTCACTTTTCCATCATCATCATCCTCTCCGCTTTCGTGGGCGTCATGGGCGGTTGTGAGTTCTTGAATAATAGATTGGTTCGATACTTTCATCGCGTTGAGCTTTGCCTTCGCCGCCTCCTTATTCCACCGGTGCCTCACCATCTTTTCGGCGTGTTTCGACAACTAATCATTTCCAATAAAAGTCATGGACTCAATCCTAGCCACCCTTGTTATATCTTCTGGGGTGAAATCACCCTTGGCCTTGATTTTCTCCATGTTTATCCGGAAAGCCCCTGATTGCATCTTGTGTGTTCAACCCGCAAATTCCCAATTGCGAATCATGGTCAGGGTTAACCACCTTGTTATCTTTAACTATACTACACTGGAGATCTTGGAGCTCGTAAACAGAGGTCTTAGCGTCGGAGATCACAGACTTGAAGGTAAGCACTCGCCACACTATGGTTTTTTTCAGCACAAAGGGTTGACATTCATTCGCTACCAATTTGATTGAGTGTTCCGCCAAAAACCTGGCAAATCCATATTCTTCTATTTTGGGAAACAAGGGCAAGATATTCTGCCATTTGTGTTCCTCCTTCTCCCACGGTACAAGCTGATTTTGAACTTCGGCAATAAGACTCTGTATCTCATCGCATAACCTCTGGGAGTCAGTGATGTACTTCTCCCCGTCCTTGATTATTCCTTCAATCCATTTCTCTAGGGCTTCTGTAATACTCTTGGCTCGTTGAACTTGGCTCATTAACTTTTTATTTTTTGGCGAAGTTGGGTCAAAGTTCTCTGTAGCATGAGATATTGGGAGTGCCCCAAAGCAACCAATACTGTCGATGAACTGGGCAAGAACATTTATGTGTCGCTTTAGCTCTCTCTTTTCTCACCCATTTTTCTCCGATCTGGTGAGCATTTTCTTTGCCGACACCTGGAAGAAATGATTGTCCGTGTCTCTACTCATATTTCCCAGTTCTACGTTCGTGATCTCAAAATCATCGGGGCTAGCCTCCTTGTTTTTGTCCTTGGGTTTGTACGAGGTGATTTTAGCAACCCATTTTCTAGTTCCCTCATCATTGTCCAGGCGGGCAATGGTCTTGAACCTTTTCGGCTTAGGACTCTTCTCTGTGTACTTGACCATTTCCTGAATCAGAATAGTCACGGGAAGAAAACTCCGCTTTTTGTTCACCAAAGTGGTCAACCACTTAGGGGTTGCACTGGAGCTGGTCATTCCTTCGATCACTTTGGAAGGTGGCGTCATAGCCACAGTCACCGTATGAGAATCCAGGGCATTAGCAACATCGCTATCCAAGTCTTCAACTTTAAATATCTGGGCATCGAGAATCGTATCTTTCACCCCTGTATCCTTTGCTTGATCCATCTTTCTTTGAGCGGCACTTCGGGACTGGGTATGCCGAGGAGTACAGAAATCCAAAGCTAAATTAGACCTATGTCTAAGCTGGGGCGGCTTGTTATCCTTACCTGCACGAACAGGCATAGAAGCATTGTTAGAAAGACGCTTTGGTGAATGTAGAGGGTCCTTATTACTTCTTGCATAATTAGACTTAACGCCTAATTTCACTGCTTTCTTATTGGCCACCCATGCTACGGTCCTTTCCAAAACTCCTTTGGTCCTTAATTGTATATCATCTTTCTCTTCCTCATCCCAGTTAATTGGAGGCATTTCAACTTCTGCACAGGCTAAGTATCCTGGTTCGAATAGCTCTAGATAGTCCTCTTCGAGCCCCTTAGTATCCAACTTTATCTGCAATGAAACAATTTGTTTTAACACCAACCTCATGTTTCCCCTTTTGAACACCTCGAGTTCATCAGTACAATCTTCCTAGAAATCTTCTAGTTGAGGCACTGGGAGGTATGGCATTAGACCAAGACTTCAGGAAAAACCTTTATTATCGAAACCTTTCCTTTTAGGATACAAGGAAAAATTGAAATTCCTGAGGTCTGCTCCAATACTCAAAGCGTCAGACATCAAACTGCAGGACAACACACCCAATTGGATGGGAGAATGACCCTCCCATTTATCCCTGGGTTATGCCTTTTTGATTACAGAGATCAGTTGTCTACATATCTCCGCCAAAACAAAGCAATCTGAACAAAAGTGAGGGATCTTGAAGGGCTCCTCTTTAAAGCTGCCTACCCTTATGTAACAGAAGCATGGAAACTGGATATAAAAACTACCAAACCTCTTTATCAATGCCTGTGCATCCTCAGAGATCCTTTTGGCTTTCATATTCTTCAATTCATGATACAAATCACCCAGAAAATCATTGTGCACCCTTCTGAAATCCTGTAAGGCCTTATCCTTTTGCAGCATGGGATAGAACTCATATACGGAAACATCCTCCTCAGTGAGCTGTTTCGGTATTCCAACCAACTCCTTAACACATGCCAAACAATACAAGAGATACGAAGACATAAAGAAGTTCTGTTTGAACTATTTAGCCATACTCAGTTGTTCTCTCATTGAATCAGCAATCAATTCAGCCCAATCCAAATACTTCTTCCCTTCCAAAACCAGCTGCACATAGCAATAAATCCAGTCGTCGAAGCTATAAGCTTCAACAGAACCTCTGGCCTGGTGCAACAAAAGCATAACATCATGAATGTGAGGCAACATGTGATTCTTATTAGGATTCTTGGGTAACCTGGAACCACCTCTTTAAGGAACCTTCAACCAGAATTTTGCTACATTGTTACGGTGTCCGGTTCTGTCCGTGTTGAACACGGTGATTGACTGAGCAGGGGAAAAGTTGGAGAACTAGTAATCAGGTATCTTGAAGACTGAGGAAATTACTTCATGATTTATGGCAAGAAGGGTTTCACCATTGTCTCTCCTAATGGTCTTAGACACTGGGTTGTATCTAGCAATACATTCCCGAATCAATTTTGGGCAAGGAATAGTTGGCGGAAAAGCTGTCGCTTCTATGAGACCGCTACTCAAAATCTCCACACCAAAAGATTTGTCAATTCCCTTGAACAACCTCTCTTTCAACACCTCAATATTTTCCCCTTTTAGGTCGGTATCGCTAACTATGGGCTCAGTGGATGCCAGGCTAAAAACATTCCCAAACAAATGTAGTGTGGACTTCATAATTCAAAGCAATAAACCTAAACCGGTTTCAACAAAACTTTCTATGAGAGAGAAAATGCAAGCAAAAACTACTGGAGAGAGCAAGAAAAGGACTCACCTTCACAGTTGAACAACCAGACAACGACTAGCAGCAAACAAGACTCCTATCCAGGAAAAACAAAAATGCAGCAGTGAGGAACAAATGTAGAGCACTAATAATCCTTCATACCTTATTAGTGAGGGCAATGATATGAAAACATTAAATGCAATAATTCCAATTTTTCAGTCTGAGTGTGTTAAGTTTGTGGATTGGACATCACACACATGCATTGAATGCATGACAGCATTTTTGAAGTAACCGCCAGTTCCCAAAATGATTACTTACTTCGAAAAGCCAGGAATCGATGTCACTTAAAACATGGTTCAGCTTCCACATATTTAGTAATGAATGCACCATCAAATCATTAAAACCCGTGGGACCCACCAACTTCGTATACATATGAACACCCTAAACAAACTTCATGGGCGTTCAAGTAGTTCAAGATGTACGTCGTGCTCAAGGAAAATCTTGTCGAGAAAACTAATTATACCAAGCTGCTGACCACTTGTGCTATATTGAACATGTTGAACACATTTGAACCTCTTGAACTTGGTTTAATGAGTTTAAAACCCGGAGAGAAATAAAGTAACATATCATCGAACAAGAAACTTTTAGAGAACCGCTGCAAGACACTTGAAGAAAATATTAGTATGAAAAACCTCCCTGAACGCCTAGGAACCTATGGAACCTAAATGAACCTATTGAACCTAGTTCAAGATGGTTCAACGTGTTCACAGAGTTCAACCAATTACCTAAACTTGACATTTGTGATTGAAAAATGATTTACAGACGTACTAAGGACTTGAACCGAGGTGTCACAAGAAAGATAAGGACTCTGAATGGAAATTTTATAGGATGAATCGCTCTTGTCATGAGGAATAAATGACATAGTAACACACCTTTGATGTGAACTCCATTGAATGTATAGACTGTTGTACTCACTGCTTCTCTCCAGTAGATGTGAGACAATTTGGCTTCCATCATCATAGATCTTGCTGCATCCAAAATAGTCCTGTTCTTTCTTTCCACTACTCCATTCTGCTGAGGAGTCCAAGGTGCAGATAACCGTCTCCTAATTCCATTTGTCTCATAATAATTGTTAAATTCATAAGAAGTGAACTCACTGCCTTGATATGATCTTAGACATTTGATTTTCAATCGAGTTTTTGTTTCAACCTTTGCTTTAAAGATCTTGAATTTCTCAAAGGCTTCAGACTTCTCCCTAAGAAAAGTCACCCACATCATCCTAGAATAGTCATCAACAATCAACATGAAATACCTACCACCTTGAAAGCTTCTAGTCCTTGCAGGACCACATAAGTCAATGTGAATCAAATCAAGTACAACATTAGATTTATCTTGTATGCTCTTAAAAGAAGATCTAACTTGCTTTTCCATTTGACATTCCTTACATACCGGATTATGAGGCTTCATAATCTTAGGTATATCTCTAAATGCCTTATTTGAACTAATCTTAACAATACAATCAAATTAACATGACACAACCTCTTATGCCATAACCAACTCTCATCAATATGAGCAATCAAACATGTCTTATTACTAGTGTTCGAGTGAAATATATTACCTCCAGTCTGAATACTGGTTGCAATTTCCAAACCAGTTTTGTTAATGATTTTGCATTTTATATCTTTAAACTGAAGTTGGAAACCCTTGTCTACCAATTGACCAACACTCAAAATATTATGCTTTAAACCTTCTACATAATAGACATTGTCAGTATTATGCTTACCATCCAGAGAAACAGTACCTCTACCTTTGACCATACATGCTTTGTCATCTCCAAATCTGACTTTATCGCCATTGTATTCTTGTAGGGACAATTTTTTTATTTTATCTCCAGTCATATGATGTGAGCATCCACTATCAATTACCCATTCATCCTTATCTTCAACTTTTGCTGCCAGGGCCTTTTCTTCATTCATGATAGTTGGTTCCGGTTCATCTTCCTTTAAAGCATAGAACACCCATTCCTTTCCATTTCCGGATCCACTAGCAAAGTCTTCTGCCAGTTCATCCCCAGAGTCATCACTTACTCATTCCTCATCTGCTATGTAGCATTGTTTACTTTTCTTGAATCTATATCTATTCTGGTTAGGCTTAAATGATTTCTTAACTCTTTCCTCAAATCTTGCATTCCTTTCAGGACATCTAGATGCAAAATGACCAATCTTATTACATGCAAAACATTTAAAAGGTGCTTTTCCTTCATACTTACTTTCTGTCGGTCCTTTAGGTGTTAGGAACTGGGAAGGACAACTGAGAGGGGGGGGGGGTGAATCAGTTGTGAACCAATTGTCAATAAATTATAATCCAAAGCAAATTAATCCAACTTGAAACTTAGTGTCGATAAAACAAACTTTAATGCTAGTAAAACAGTTTAACAGTTATAGCAGTACCGGTATAACTTAATGCATGAAACAGAAAGAGAAACAACAGCCACAACACACGACATAGAGATTTTGATGTGGAAACCTTGTAAGGGGAAAAACCATGGTGGGAAACCTTACCCACAATCAGATGATACTACTACAAATAGTAAGTGTATACAAATGGGGTCTGCACATGCAGAAAGGCCAACTGCCTAGAGCTCACTGCTCAATCACAGAATAGGAGTCACACTGACTACAATTGGATGGTTAAATCCAATAACAATGTACTGCTTCAGAATAGAATTTACAATGCTGGATTCAGTACCGGTTTAAGCTCTGACCATGAGTGCCAAACACCTTCATAACCTTCCTTCAACCTTCAGATAATGTCTACGTGATTCACACAAGGATCTACTTATTTTCGCTCTTCAATATTCGCACACACTCATAATGATCTTCAATAAGATCTTACATTCATTTATACAAAACCTAAGACCTATACATGAGGTCAGCCCACTAAATATATTACAACTAAATCAATTACAAATAAGTCTTGATGCGATACAATATGTTGGCTTCAATACAATATCCAATCAATAAACCATTTCCAAAACATGCCGTGCTGATCTGGAATAAATATCATGTACTGATCCATAACCTAGACCTATCTGCCGGTAAAGGCAAATTTGTCAACCCGATTAGACCAATAAGAAAAACACCAAATCCAAACATCCAATCCATGTCTTCAACATAACCAAATGATCTCTAGATGATAACAAGTTATCATCACTGCCAGTGAACAATATATCTTTCCGGTGAAGCATATACCAATAACCATACAATGTGTTGGTTCAACAATAAACCAATATAACCATAGTGCCAAATCAACAATGTAGACCTCCAAGAAGATAAGTGTTGACATCAATGACAAAACCAATGCAACACATGACGAAGTCATCCGTAATACCAACAATAGATACTCTTCTAGCAAATAAGGCTTCAAGTTGCTCAAATTCTTCATCTTCTTTCCTCATATCTTCCAATTCTTTTGCATATAAGGCTTTCCAATCACTTTTTCCGGTAGATGATGATGATGATGCATGCAAAGCAGGTTCAGATTTTGTAGCTCCAGAAGGTCCAAATTCTTCAAGCTCAAAAGTAGATAATTTCCCAATCAGAATGTCTCTGTTAACTGAAGTGTTTGCCATTGTTCTCAACTCATTAATTGTAGTTGCTTTCATCTTGTAAGCCAGTGGAAGGGCTCTCAAGACTTTGGAAAATATTTCATCTTCACTCAGAGATTATCCACAATATTGAATTCCCATAACAATCTCATTTACTCTTTCCATAAACACACAACAATTCTTTCATTATCTTCCATATTCAAGTTTTCATATCTTACCCGGTAACCATCAAGTTTAGCAATTTTGATAGTAGGATCACCTTCATTCATAGTTTGCAATTTATCCCACATAACCTTTTCCGATAATTTATCAGTCATTCCCATGATTTGCTGATCAGTAAGTGCACACAAGAGGCGTTCTCTAGTTCTACAATCATTTTCAATATTCTTGTCCAGGTCTGCAGGAGCAGGATTGCTAGATGTCGGATCATAAGGTGTGTATCCTTTCTCAGTGATCTCCCAAATATCTTTTCCAAGACATATAAGATGAGTCTCCATTCTAATTTTCCATATCCCATAATTTGTTCCATCAAGCTTAGGGATTTCTCTTCTGGAAATAGTTTCTGGTGGATTAGTTGCCATAGGATCACCTCAAGCATTTAAGCTTCTGCAAAAGAGGACCAAAGATCTGATACCAATTGTTAGGATAACCGGTGAACAACTAAGAGGGGGGGGGGGTGAATAAATTGTTAACAGATTATATCAATTAATCCACTTAATAACCTTTAATCAGATTAAGTACCGGTAAAGTAGAAACAGATGCTGGTAGGAACAGATACCGGTAAACAATACAACTTAACAATTAAACAGATAATTAATGCAATGCAACCATACCACATAACACCATGCTTTGTACATGGAAAGCTCGGAAAGGGAAAAACCATGGTGGGAAGCCTACCCACAGTCAGATGATACTTCTGCAGAAAGTATGTGATACAATGAGGGGCCTGCACATGCAGGAAGGCACACTGCCTAGAGCGCACTTCTCATTACAAAAGAGTCTCATTGACTACAGAGAGGTTATAACCACCTCAAGATAAATGGACAACAATTCAGAGTAATGAACTACCAGAGATAACATCTACCATGGATGATTACAGTCCCGGTTAAGCTCAATACTGGAGGCCTTTAACCTCTTCCTTAATCCCAATTCGATCACCTATGATCGACCAAATCTCCTTCGCATATGATATTGCATTTCAAGACCACAACATTTATACCCCATTCCCATGATCTACAATGAGATCTTACATTATTTTATACCAACCCTAAGCCCTAAACCAATTAGGTTGGACACCTAAAAGATATTACAATAAGATCATTACATAAATCCATATTACAATGATATGCCATGCCAACTTAAGACCAAAACAAGAATAGCCAATCCATAGAACATCTTAAAACATCCCGGTAACATGTAGAGTACATGTTAACATAATATCGGTCCATAACCTAGATAGGTACTAGACCTATTTTGGGTCCACCACACCAAAGCAATGTCTTCAAGCAGTTGAAGCACAATCAAAGAACATCTTTAGCATCTTGAAAGCCGCACCAACACCACTTATGCATCATGTCAAGATTCCTCAGTGAAAGCTCTGTCGGTTAAACCTTAAACCAATGCCAGTAAGGGTTTACAAGAGTGTATGATAGCATCTGATTACCAAGTCAATATCGGCTGACCAAAACATGCTCTAGGAACATGTAACACATAAAATCAAACATACTCCATTGATCCAAACATGCTGGAAGTGTCCAACAGATAGTCTCTTCTGCTGGTAACACTAGATCTTCTACCGGTAACCAAAACCTATCTGTCAGTAACCAAAACCTGTCTGTCGGTAATCAACCATAATAGCTAGTGTTGATATCAATGAAAAAACATGAATGAAACACATAATTAATTCATCCATGATGCCAACATTTACATGCATTTACTCATCATTGTGGACCCATTTTGATTCATTGTCTTTAACACAATTGTCTAGTGCTTAAATGATGTATTTTTATGTAAGAATCAACATATATAACTTATATGACTTCGAGTCTTTTCTTTTAAATGTTTTGGACCCAACTCACAAATATTTTTTTCAATTTGAATACAAAATCATAATTACAACATTGAACCTAGGTCAAAATTGCAAGTGGAGAATTGACCCCTAATTTACCAAATCACATTTTAATAATGGGCCCAAGTTGACTTGTCTACAATTAGTTGTTTCCTATTGCCCCAAGCTAATATGATTTCGATGTGGTTGAGAGTGTAAACTTGTAAATTAGCTAATAATACTGAAGTGTATAGAGCATGTAAATGAAACTCAGAGCTAGAATTGCATATCCACATTAGAAAGCACAAAATGCTTTGAATGTATACTATTATATTAAATAGGGAGAAGTTATATATTAACATATATACAACAAGCATGCTAGTTAATTCTTCTGTAAAGATATAGGCATAGATACAATAATAATTTGTTCTGATGATTTCATGTGAACCGAGATATAATGAAACAAAACATAAAATCGTATTGATCGCATAAATTTTTAAAAATTATTATGTAAAAATAAATAAATATTACAATGCTTTTGAAAGCACAAGGTTGTTTACAACAAAAGAGTATCAATACAATATTGGTATGATAATCAATTGTTGCCACCAATCCTCTCCCTTCTTCTTTCACAAGATGAGAACATAGTTGATGTGCTTAACCACCCAACCATGGAACATAAACTGCCTTGGTGTTCTTCAACATAAGAACTCTCGACCTTGCATAAAATACCTAACAATTTTAAAACTAGCGAATGAAATGAAATCCGATGCAATATGATGGCAGGGCTTAACAAAGCCACACTAAACATTGACCACTTAGGTGTGCTTAGGTGGGCTTAGCTGTAACTCTTTAGTTTTTTATTAATGGAGGTTGTTTGGTGGATATGCACAAATTAAAATTTTAAACTTGCTTCTACTTCCTTCCCACCCATGCATGACTTAAAATTACCATGCTGCGGAAGGATGTTGGAGTTTTTTTAGATGTTTCTCTCCCTCGACCAGATCTCATCCCCCTTATGGTGTAGTAGGATATTAGTTTGTTTCTCTCCTGACTCTTATCCATCTCTGCGCTCATCGATTGATCAAAATGCCTTCTCCCAAGAACTATGGAAAAGAAGTTGCTCACTGTCTCTATTTCCTTCCTTTGCGAGGACACGTTTTGTAGAGGAGAAAGAATAACAAACTACAAAATTGGTCAGGCATATTTGAGAAGAGGTGAAGCGTGCTTTGGTAGGCATATATGCAAAATGTGGAAGCCTTGACAAGGGACACAAACTATTTGGCAAAATGCTTCAATGAAACATGTTCTCATGGAACACCCTCATTGCAAGATATCTACAAAGTGGATTTGTTGAAAAGGGCTTAGAATCTTTCAAGAAAATGTGATTTGTAAGAATAAATCTAGACTCCTCAACCTTTGCCAGAATCCTCAATATTTGGAACAGGCTATGCACACCCATCATAGTGTTAGGATTAATGACAGTCCCAAAGACACTAAGAGGGGGGGTGAATCAGTGTCTTACCAATTAGCAGAATATTTAAACTTATTAAGAACTTTGCATCCCAAAATAGTGTACCGGTAAATAAGAATTAATGCAGTAAATAAGAATAACAGAGACAACATAGAGAACACACCATAACACAAGATATTTAACGAGGAAACCCGATGTGGGAAAAACCTTGGTGGGATTTGTGACCCACAATATTCACTCACTGGCCAATGAATAAATATTACTTACAATGAGGGGCTTGCACATGTAGGAAGGCTAACATCCTAGAGCTCACTGCTCAATCACAAAACAAAAGTCTCACTGACTTACAAAATGGATTTTCAAAATACAATACAATGTACTGCTTCAAATCAACATCAACTATGCTAAGTTCAGTACCGATTTAAGCTCAGTCTATAACCAAATCCTTATACAAAATTTTCTCTCTCCTCTATACCTTACGTTCATTCCTCATACATTTGACTTACAAGATATCATACATATATGAGTCTTTTACAATGTACCATGTTGGCTTTACAAAAGATAATTACATTAAAATACAATAAACAAAAGTTTATTCCCTATCGGTTGGGGTGCTGGTATGCATTCTTGATGCTGCCAGTGAAGTGCCTATCGGTGTATGTAGAAGTCTATTGCCAGTGCCAGTAAATGCCAGTGGGTTGACAGATGATTGCCAGTTGGTTGCCAGTTGGTTGCCATCAATGACAACATCAACTATTCTCATAAGAGTGTGGAATGCCAACAATCTCCCCCTTTGGCATTGATGGCAACACTCATGAGAAAAATCCAAAAACTGAAGTCCAAAAAGTTTCCAAAAAGATGTGCTCCCCCTGAGCAAATGATCTCCTCTGAATAATCATTTTTCTCTCCATTACTCCCCCTTTGACATCAATGACAAAGGTGGTAAAAATTGTCAAATGAGTGCAAAAATTTCACCTAAAGGTCTGTAACCGGTTGGTTACAATCTGAAAGATATCCGCTAAAACCAAATTAAGACTGCATAAACCTTTTGCTATCATTTAAGGTTTCCTTAGTCTGTTGGATCGTGTCGGTGAGATGATGCATGTGTTCTTCCGGTGATCGTTCTCCTTGAAGTAATGCATTGGATATTTCCATTCTTTGAGAGATAAGATTGTCAAACTTAGGACCAAATTTGTTTTTTAGTTCTCTGGCATTAGACTTAATCCTTGCCTTTTCTTTCTCAAGTTTCTCTAGTTTTTCTTCAAAGCCTCTCATTTCTTGCTCAAAAACTGATATGTGGCTGGATGAGCCAATTATGTTATCAGCCATGTCTTCAATTTCTTTCTAAATTTTACTGATTTTCTTGACTATATCCTCTGTTAGAATGTGTGGTTTGCATGTTTCTCTGTACAACTCTTTGTATTCCAAAATTGTAGAGTTCAGTGCCGATAATAATGTATTCATCTGTTCTATGCACTTCTTTATGGTATCATCAAAGAATTTGTTCTTCTCCTTTTCAACTCTATCCTTTATTGTGTCCTCATTCACTTTATCAACCATTATTATATTGTCAGCAATAAATTTGGACAATGTGTCCAATTTACCTAAAGAATCCTTAACATGATCTATGTTACATTTCGATGCAATAAATTTAAGAATTGGTATGGTGTCATCAATTGCTTTGTAGGCCAAAGAATTGAAATCCATTATCTTTTTGATTGAATCCAAGAGTACCTCTGTTACATTAGTAGGTTTGAATTCACTTGATGATGTGCCGGATGTTTGACCAATTACCTTTATTACCTTTGTGCTTCTATTAATTGTAGCCATTTTGCTTGTGTTTACCTCTGGTGGATCAGTTTGTGTTTGCATCTCAACTAGCAAGGGGTTCTCAGACTGCTTAGATGCCACAATGACTGCCGGTTTCTCTGTCATAGTATGTACCTCTACCTCAGTAGGTTTCTCTATATGCTCAACTATCGGTATCTCAGTCTCTAGTGGCCTTGTGCTAGCATCTATACCTTCAGTATTCTTCCCAGTATCCAATGGTTGCTTTGTTTGTAATGATTTATATATTTGGGTTGGGATCTCAACCACAACAGTCTCTACCGGTTTCTCTACCATGTTGCCACAGTCAACATAGTCATCCTTAACCTCTGCACTATCCTTGTCCACAACAATATTCACTTTCTGAGTGTCCACATTCATGGTGAATAGTATCTCAGATTTAGGATTAGTGTCATAATGTGTGACACCTTCAATGTCAATAATCGATGTATCATCATTATGTACCGGTGCAGTATCCAAAGGTGGTGGCGGTATATTATCAGTAATCTTGATGTTTGAAATTCTATCAACTTTACCTTTTCCCTTATCCTTCTCTTCTAATACACTTTGAATGTCTTCTTTGGTCAGTTCATTTCCTCTTGTTTTTCTTCTTCCACAAAAAATATATCCCATTTATCAACAGTCTCCTCTGCAATCTCATTTACTCTTCCTGCCATTTAACTTACCTGTCGATGCCCACTGGCAAAAATGGATCTATTAGCCTCACAAATCAATTCATAAATTTCCTTCACAGGATGTACAACTAGAAGTTTCTCAACTTTTAGTTTCTTATCTAATTCCATCACTGCTATCCTTTTTGCATCCAATCTTCTATATAGTTCATTTGGTAAATCATCCACAACTTGAATTAAGACTTTCTTATATATGTCCAAGTATAAGATAATACTATTCTCAATGCTTTCCTTGTCAAAATCATTAAATGAATTATACAGTTTACTCACATTAGCCAAATTGCCATCATCAGTTATTTCATTCAACAAATCATCCAATGAAGTATGTTTCTTCTTAGGAGTTAGTTTCTTGGCTGGTTCTCTTACTGCCTGTTGTTTCTTCCTTAAATTCCTTGTTCTTTTGGGTGAAGGAGAGGGTACCGGTGAAGGTTTTCTCTTCCTCTCAACTCTTTTGAACTCTGTTGGTTTCTCACTATCAGAAGATGTGCCAATCGATGAAATGTGTGCCTCCAGTTGTAGTCCTTCCAACTCACTAGCTGATATTCCACTGATGTTCATTACATTTTCTTTGATTTCTTGTACCTTCTTCGAAGCATCTCTCATATATTTTTCTCTTCTCTTCCTTTGCTTCATTGTTTTTACATCACTTTCAATAGTTTTACCACTACCAAAAACTTGTTTTGTTGGTTCCCTTGGTGCATCTAACAAAGCTTTTGCATAAGTCTCAATAATGTTGAGATCTACCTCATATCCTATTTCAGTCACCCATACAGTCCTAGGGAGTACAATTTCCATCCATGTCTCATCCTTCTTGATGACAAAACAAATTTCTTTGTAATATTTGTCCACTACACTATGCAGTAGTCTTTCTCTAGTTTCTATTTTAGCTTGAAAAGCTTTAAAGTATTCA